>NW_015151864.1:16546-20263 GCF_000732505.1 Cyprinodon variegatus
GACCACCCAGCTTAGCGTTAGCTCAGTGAAGACCACCCAGCTTAGCGTTAGCTCAGTGAAGACCACCCAGCTTAGCGTTAGCTCAGTGAAGACCACCCAGCTTAGCGTTAGCTCAGTTTACGGTCCCGCCAAAGCAACATGGTGGACCTCCATCTGTTCAGGAATGGAGTCTGAAATAAAACCTCAGATGTTCTTCTGTTCTGCAGTGAAGCTTCTTAAACACTGAACTAGTGCTGCACATAATCAGATGAACCTTATGATATTTTAGCCTTCCCTCTCTTCTTGGTCGTCAGTCACATGATGGACATCTTTAGCATCGTGTGTGATCATCTGATCCGTTCAGAACGCTACAATCAGATCAGCCACCAGTTAAAAGATGGCTCGTTAATATTGTGGTGATGATATACTTTTTGTTTGAATAAGTGGAGGGATTTAGCCTCGCTTTGTGTTTTTCGGTCATGTGTCAGAGGCGGTGATGCATCGAACTGAAGGAAGGGAATCCAACATCAGGTGTGTGGTGGTTTGTTCACTCTGATATAGATTGATATCGATATTTCCCTGTAACTCGTTAGCGAGGCAGGATTCCTCTGAGCCTAGCAGGGTTCTGCTGTATCCACGTGTCGTTTAGTCTTCTAGCTTTTCTCTCCCATCACAGCTCAGCCTGAACAGCGGCACAGATGTTGTCTTTAGTTCCGGTAAGTGATGATGATGATGATGACCTTTTTATTTACTTAGACACAGCGTTTCATTGACCTTTTGAAAGGAAAGCAAGGTGCTGGGTTTCAGCTAACATGTCAGGGACATCCTGGACAGATTGGTAATATAGATTGTGAAACTGTGGCATTACTAAAACCATCCAAATCCTAACTCTACCAACACTTTAAAGCAATTATTTCACTCAGTTAGATTCATCGTTAATTGATGTAAATCTAATTTCTTCTGGAAAGCTGGAGTCCTTCGTTCACCTCTAGGGGACGCCCTGTTGCCTCTATCTGTTTTATCTTATACCACCTCTACACTATCCTTTAGAAAGCGCGCTGAGAACGATCCGAGCGCCGTAACCGAGATAACTGTTGTGTAAATGGAACACAGCTGACATGGACAGTGCCAGACACAACCGAACCGCGCTAAGTCTAGTATTAGTTCAACAGTTCAACAAAGAGCGCCTGAGCAGACCGCATCAACTCCTATTTACAGTCTGCTGAGTCATTTTGCGGGTTTTCTGGCGCATCTGGCTTTGTAATTCACAGATCTCTACTTATTCACAACACAAACTTCTCAGGTTATTGAAAATACAGTAAATGGGATCAAAAGATCGTGGTGATAATGAGACTGAGAAGGATGCCCTCTTCACCTGACATTCTGCAATCCACCAAGTATAACTAATGTACACAAACATCAGTTCCTGAATGTTATGGTCGCCGCCGTTTTTTTTGCCTAATTCCCGCCATGGGAGCTGTCGTATCGTGGACCGCCGACAGGAGGCGGGGAACCGTGCTATGGTGATGTGTAAATGGACGTAAGAACCAACTCAGCACGGTGAACTGATCCAAGCTTGGTCTGAACTCGGCACGGATCGGTTTCAGACGACTCAGGGTCACTAAGGTGGAACAGCTAAAAAAGCCAATCAGTTCCAGACTCATTTTGTTTGTTCTGGCAGCTAAAATGGGAAAAGATATGAACGAAAACTTGTCCCATTTAACATCTGTTTATGTCAGCAGATGTTACTGGAAAAACTAAAACCCTCAAACTGACAAAAAGCAAATAGTTTCTGTTTGGTGACCATGTCTGGTCAACATGCTAATTTCTTAACATTCACTGAGGAATATAACGGGATTTGGTTTTTTCCAGTAAAGAAGGTTGTAGGATCCTGTTTCAGGGTTTATTACACATCTCCAGAGGCGTCAAGCAACAAAGTACAAATACTTGTTTCCTTCAGTAGAAATGTTAGCTGTCTATACTTTACTGGAGTAATAATATTTTAGTTCCCCTGATAATTTTAATAGTTTTGTTTCATTAAAGCTCATTTTCTTTGGGGCCTGTTGGTTAAAAAAAAACAAAACATCAAAATAATTTGTTACATTCAGACAATTTATTTCTTTGTGGTTGGACTCGGTGCTGCCCCAACTTGTTGTTCACCACATACCAAAATAAATAGTCTTTCATGATTATGCAAAGTTCATTTTGACACTGTTACCATTAGTTATAAAACTAAGAAAATGAAATCTAAATATCCATAGTTGGCTGTAAATTAGCGTTAAGCGTGAACCAAAGTCTGGAGAATCAGGAAATATGAAGATGCAGGAGAGAAGTTTGGGACGATTTTTCTTACTAAATCTGTTGTTATTCAGGAGAGGATTGTTCTTTAAGGAATACCGTTCTTCCACGTAATCTTTTAAAGTGGTTGGACACGTCTTCCTCCCTCTGCTTGTCCTGTTTCATTAGTCGTCCTCGCAGACGCCGCTCAATGAGCCGTCATGGTCAGTTTTTACTTCTGCTCCCCTGTGAAATTTAGTTGGACGTCTTTGCCTCAGCAGATGATCGGGACAGATAATTAAGGGTCAGAGACACAGAGAGAGAGAGAAAGAGGACCATTACAGCGCCTCGTTCTGGCCATGAAATCAATGCTTAGAGCACAGGAGGGATCCTCTAAAAACCGCTTAGACTTTAATCTCTTACAGCCAGTTTTTCTTCCCTATATTTCAGAAAACTTAATTCTATATCAGATCAGTGAAGAAGTGGTTAACAGATAAGAATCAGAACGTCACGCAGACGCGTGTCAGGAGCCGTAGCTCCTCTTCATGGAGGTCATGGGGGTCAATGCAGAGTGTGGAAGGAGTTGATTACTACTCCCCTCTCTTATCTCCTCTAATGGAAGAAGCGTGGACTGATTATTCTCCTAATCAGAGCCATCCTTTCTGTGATTAGCCCAGTGCAGAGAAAACGGCCCCTCTGATAGAACCGGCACACAGGGTTCGGCTCTTAATTTGATTATCATTCCGTTCGTCTCTTGCTGCAGCTCGGCCAGATGGCATATTCTAAGGAGAAGCTCCACGAAGGAAGGAGAGGACATTTCTAAGGAAATTCATCTTTTCACTTCCATTCATCAGTGGGAATCAATCATCCGGGATTCCTGAGCACCCCTGAGTAATATAGCATTGTCCTTAACATCTCTGAAAAGTGATCTGGACTTTAACTAGGCCATTTCAGAAAATGAACCACTCCGCTTAGCTGCATGTTTTGGGTTATTGTCCTGCTGGAAGGTCAACTTTGATCTATCCCATCGAACCTGACCTTCAGGATCCCTGAAGAGAATAATCTCATTACTGCAGCATCTTCTCTATAATTTACAGAGCTTGATTCCACTCTGCTTTCTTGCGGCTCTAACAAGCTGGAACTCCATCTATCCAATAACTCTGTTTTAATTCTAGTTCCGGCTATTTGACTCTCTGCTAACATGTTCAGATTATCTTTTCAAGGAGAGGAATCTCCTGAAACCCTGCAAAGTTTCTTTGAATGAACAATAAATTGGTAAATGGGTTTTTTTTCTTACTCTGCCTGAGCTGGAGTAAGACAGCATGCTCAGAGCTCGCAGAAATCAAGGAGGTAGATCACCTGCATCCTACCATCTATCTAGCCTGGTGAGACCATCCTGATCTCGCCAGCTTTCAAGGTTTCACTCGCAGATCAGTCTGGAGACTCTCCGTTAAAGAAAAT
>NW_015151864.1:21218-30658 GCF_000732505.1 Cyprinodon variegatus
TGCAGAATCAACAGAAGCTGGAAGTTAAAAGCCTCTTTAGAGGTTCTGTCCCTTTCTTTTATGCTCAGGGTTTATGGAGGCTATCCTCCACCTTCTCTTCTTATTTAAACTCCTGTACAAAATCTCCCTCCTCTTTATTATCTCCCGTGATTCTCAGGCTTTATCTCCTTTCTTCGTCAGACTCCTTTGTTTTCTTTTTGTCATCTAATCTTTCTGCCTTCACCCTCCTTAATCTTTGCGTTCCTTTTATCGCCTCTCCTCCTTTCACCTTTCCTGTTCCCTGTATTTATCTCACCTCTCCTTTTATTTCCTTTTTTCCCACTCTTTGTCCTTTCGCTCTCTATTTTTCCTTTCCAGTAATTCCTGTCACCTCTTCACCTCTTTCTCCTAATCTTTGCTCTCCATTCATCTTCTTTTCTTCCCCATCTCAGCACCTTTCATGGCTCCTAACGGCATCCAGCGCATACATCAGCCTCCCTAATTAACTCATAAATCATACTTGGGGAGTTTAAATGAGTGTTGGAGGGCTTTCTGCTCTCGCTTTGAGCCACAATAACAGCAGATATTTGTGGTGCCTTCAAAGCCTCTGTGAAGGATGTTGTGTTCCTGTTTGTCCTCCGCGGTTATTGTTAATTATTCACTTCGTTTGGAAAATTAAAAGATTGCTCCTTTGACGTGGATTTCTTTTAACACATTTTAACTTTGAAGAAAATAAACTGCGTCATCAGCGTAACATGAACACCAAACAATCAATCTGTGTCGTTTGGACCCGTTTACAGGTTAGAGAGCAGCATCTTATTTCAATGCCCACAGCATTACAGATTATCTACCATACCTAACAGTGGGTCACTTTGTTTATTAATCTGGATTAGGGCTGAAACAATTAATCGGATCAATCAAGTATTAAAACTAATTTAGTAATTGATTAATCATTAACTGGAGTATAGAGCTTAAAATATAACTTAAACTGACAGAGAGACCCACCTTGAACAGCAATTGTATCAAAATTGTAATAAGATAAAAAAACTTTTTCTTATCTGTCAGTATGCTCCATCTGGAGCTCCTCAAGTGGAACATTTTTTAGTTTCACCTCTTTAGTTTAGTAAAAGTCTTCCTTAAGGAACCTTTGACTATCTGATTATCAATGGAATCTATGGATTAATCTAAAAAATAATCAACAGATTAATCGATTTGTAGAATAATCCTGAGTTGCAGCTCTAATCTGGGCCCAGCTGAACAGAGGAGAGGATGTTAGAGCAGGAAATATCGGTAGAAAAATAAAAAAGAGGAAACATAATGTAAGAAATCAATGAAAAAGAAGTTTGAAAATGTCTCTTGGGGAAAGATGGCAACTGAAGGTCAGCTTTCTGTCCCTTTACTGATCCTTGGATCATTGGACCAGCGCTGTGAATCAGACCCAGTCCCACAGTCCCAGTTTAATCCAGAGGATTTAAAAAACTCCACATGTGGGACAGAAAAGTGTTTAATGGGTCTGATGGAGACTTGGTGACTGGCTAGTCCAGGGGTCGGCAACCTGCGGCTCTTTAGTCTCCCCCTTGTGGCTCCCTGGAGCTTTTTCAAAAATTTATGAAAATTGATTTTTTTTGTTTTAATATGGTGTGCAGGTTGCAAACAAAAATTAATGTTTTCCTTTAAACATTTGTATTATAAATAAATGTAAACAATAACTTGCGTCAAAGCCATAGAGATCGCTCGGTGAAGCGGCGCCCGATGGGAGCGTTCACTGTTCCTCCGTCACCTCAGGCTACTATGTGACATTTGCTTCAGGATAAACATTTCATCATGAATGCTTTTTTATATATTAAAGCCCATATATTCCTTTTCTATAGTGGGATGACACACTTAGGGCCCGTGTTGCTATACGAGGCTTTTATAAGACTTTAACATTTTTGCGGCTCCAGACAGATTTTTTTTTTTTTTGTCCAATATGGCTCTATGAGCAGTCTGGGTTGCCGACCCCTGATCTGGTCATTACATCCATTTGTTCTAAGGCTTCTAAGGCCAATCCAGGTTTGGCCGTCCTGCACCATGCTGGTGAAGATTCTTCCGACCTTCTGCAGAAGTAAAGAAGCAGATTCACCGAGCGGCTCAGAATAACCTCTGATAAATGTGTGCTGCTTTTATAACAGTTGGGGAAACGATAACTGCTGCACCTGTCGACCAATCAATCTTTTTTTAAGCTGAACTTTGGATTTTTCTCACCTTTTTGGGTTCTTTTCTCCTGCTGCAGTGAAATCAGAATTTATTTGATCTAATTTATAAATCTTTTTTCTTTCTGTTGGAGGTTCTGTCCATCCTGCATCTTTTCTGGGTTTCCTTCACTTTTGCTGATGAAAGTTTTTCAAATCTCACCTTCCGAGTGCCTGAAGTAGATAAATGTCGGACCCTTTGTTCCATCAGAAGCAGCTCTGTATCGATCCAGGAAATGATCAGAAAGACAAACCAAACTCGGCTCAAAGTTTCCTCTGCCTCTTCTGGAAAATCCCACTTGGATGTTTCCTGCTGGCATCCGTCTCTGCTCTGCTTCCCTCGGCCTTCTGTCTAATTAAAGAGGGATTAATGAGTCTCGGTGTTTAAAAAATAACCCCCCCACCCTGCCCGGTGCTCTAATGAGGCTCAGCACTGTGGCGACGGAGACGGAGTGACAGTGGGAGGATTTAACTGCAGCTTATCTGGATTTTCTGCTTTTTTGGATTTCCTGTGTTTACATGTAACAATAGCCGCTGTTGTTGACTCCATCGTTCTGCTTCCTTCTGCTTTATCCGACTGGAATTAGTCATTTGATCCAATCTGCAGCTTCACTGTGACGATCAACCAGATCCTCATATAATCAGGCCCGGTGAGGCTCTGTGATCCACCTGCTGATTCAGGCTGGGGCCCGATAAATCAGAGGAACTAAATATCAGTAGTCGCCATAAACTTTGGGTCCAGGGCGGCGGGGGCTTCGCAGACTCCTTATTAAAGTCAGAAAGTCGATGTTATTTCATTTTTTCACTGATCTAGTTTAAACCCCAACTGGCTTTTATGACAGAGCTGCTCACTAACAGAGCTATAGTTAATATCAAAGCTAACGGTTAGCGAATAAGTTGGAAGACCTTTGGTCTGGTCCAGAGTTGACAGAAGCTGCGTTTCCACTGACCCCCCCATTGCACCTATTAAAATAAATTTGGTTTATAGAAAAACCTCAGTTTTGGAAAAACACGTTTTGTGATAAGAAGTTTCTTCTCTAGGAGGTTTATCAGCCATATTGAAATTGATATATTTTTCAGAAAAAACTCCAGTGGATTGAATATATTGCTGATGAAGATTCTCAGTCATCCAGGTCATAGTCGTTCCGTAAAAGTTTAAAAACAATGTTTTCCAAGGTTTTGAAGACGTTGCATCAAAGATGCTCTCCAAACCTGTGGATACCCAAACTGGGCATTTATAAAATCACTAAGGAAATCCAAAAGTCACGCAACAGAAGATAGCGATGAGAAACTTAAACGCAAAAACATCACAATCCCTTATGTTGCTGGAGTCTCTGAAAAAGTCAAGAGGATTTTCTCCAAACACAAAATCCCAGAACATTTCAAACCAAACCCTTAACCAGAGGCTAGTTCATCCTAAAGATAAAACCCCCAGACCCAATATGAGCGGAGTGGTTTATGCTGTTCAGTGCAGCGAGGAATGCTCTGATCTTTATACTGGAGAAACCAAACAACCTCTCCACAGACGCATGGCCCAACACAGGAGAGCGCCCTCCTCTGGACAAGACTCCGCAGTACATCTACACCTGATGGATTAAGGACATTCTTCTGAGGACCAGAATGTCCACATTCTGGATAAAGATTACAGGTATTACAGGAGACAACCCCCCCTTTAACGATAACCCCCCCCCAAATGACTGACCTTAAGAATCATAGACAGGTTCAGATATTACAGGCTAACAATGGAACCAAACGACCCACTCGTCGGTTTCCATTGCATGTTTCCCAGCAATGCAAGGCCTTGTCTCTATAAAGACTCAAACTCACTGCGGATCCAGACATTTGAATTGAGAAAGCTTCCTGGAGGAAGCGAAACGTCTTCAAACCTTGGAAACCAAGTCCAGTGGATTGATTTTTAAACTTTTACGGAATGATTGAATATATTGTTTTCACGTCACGCACAAGTCACATGATCAACAGACAGACGTTACTACTAGCATAAAACGCAACGAGGTCGACAGGAAGTAGTAGGATGGCCGCTTCACTGAGTCATTAGTTCCATTTTATCAGCATTTCTCTTTTAATGGAAAGACAATTAATAAAAAAATGTCCTTTTCCAACATTAGCAATATGTAAACAAAGTTTAGAGCATGTTTGTAACAAAACTCCACCCGCACCCGTAGAGTTCAGAACCGACACCCGACCCATTACCAACAATTATCCCCATTTAAAACCCGGCTGGGACGCACAGACCTGTAAATCATTACAAACGACCAGAGTCGTGATCAGAAAGTGTGCAAAAAGCCGTTTATAATAACAGAGACGGTAAAGATCATTGCCTCATGCTCACATGCTCAATGATTAACAGCTTTAACCTGCCTGAAGTACCAAGGTTTGACTTTTTGCTTAAAAAATGACTGCAATGACCCTGTTATGGTTCTGTTTGGGAGTTCATGTTGTTACATGCAGTGTTGCTGCCCATATTAGTTCACAACAAAAAATGCCTTCTAAAAAAATAAGAAAAAAATATAGTGTTTTAAGTGAATAATTGCTTATTTTGAGCAAAATAATCTGCCAGTGCAGCAAGCAAATGAGACTTTGTAAGATTTCTTAAAACAAGAACATAATATCCAAGTAGTGAGCATCCAAAAAAACTTAATTCAAGTATAAAAATCTACTTTTTCTTTTACTCTTTAAGATTGTTTGTCTTATTTTAAGCAATGTATTGTCATTTATTAGTCATTATTGCTTAGAATTTAATAACCTCTAACCAATTATTGCTCAAAACAAGCATCCAACAGGCTTAAAAACAAGGCAAATGTACTTGATACCAGTTAATTTAAAGGCGTATTTTTTTTTAATATTTTAGCAGAAATGTCACAGAATTAAGAAAAATACCCCCCACCCCCCAAAAAAAACAAAGCTAAAAAAAGCTGAGTGCTGCACAGGCCAAACAATGAAGAGATGGTGATGTAGCACTATCGCTACGCTCTACCCCTTCTATTCATTCTAGCTCATCTGAATGGTTCATCTGGAGAGCGAGATCATCTGGTAGCAGCTCTAGACATCTTCCAGGCATGTGAGGAAAACTAGCAGCAGTTCAGCGGACAGGATGAACGAATGGTAGCCGGCGTGCGTGGATGACGTCATACACGCGCCGCTTCGTTTTCAAAATATATAAATATAAAAAATATAACCGCGGATGTCTGGGGGACAGTGATTGGCCTCCATGTTCTGAATGCTGGCGTACCATAAAGAATAAATGATGAACAGTTTAGTTTGAGCCTTCAAGTCGTTGCCCAGAGGAAGACGTTACTGGATATAACCTAACGGAATATCTTCAGAACGGCTCCAAATGACACTAAACTTATAGAACATGATGTAATAACGTTAAAATTAAGGGCCAAATGTAAAAAAAAACGGCGTTCCCTTTTAAGGCAGAGCTTCTGTTATAATAAGCATATGTATGATGTACAGTAGTTATGATGTATTGTAGTTTACTTTGTTCTGTAAACGGTGAATGATCCACAGGTGAGGTTCAGAATCTCAAAGCTAAACCATGAATGACAATCTCAATGACTTTATCCATTTGAATGCCATCAGATTTGATTAGCTGGAATATTATGTTGAGATGGGGTCAGTTCTTAAAACAGGTTAATATGGATCGTCTTATTGTCTTGAAACAAGTAAAGATGTACTCACAGTCTGAATGTTAACACGACTCAGTTCGCAATGTGTGCTATTTTAAGAAAACAGCTGCTCAGAATTAGTTTTATTATCTAATTAGGATGAAAAAAGTGAATTTTCTTAAAACAAGTCAAATAATCTTAACAATATTCAGTCTTACTAAGAAAATATATTGAAAAACAAGTGTAATAAGACCAAAATGCTTAATTCAAGTTTATCACACTTGTATAGTTTATCCTTTTTTGCAGTGTTTGGTGCCTGTTTCTGTCAGTGTTGTATGGTGACGAAGTAAAAATACTTCACTACTGTACTTAAGTATATTTTGGAGTACTTTATACTTTCCAAGAGTATACATTTTTTTGAGAACTTTCACTTTTACTTCACTATATTTACAAACTTAATTGCATACTTTTACTCCGATACATTTTCAATGTTTGGTTTAGTTACTAAGTAAAAAAAAAACAAAAAACGACTGACTACAAAGTCGGGTCTTGCCTGGGTTTGTTCATCAACACCAATAGGATACGCCTTTTTCACAAAGCCAGTCTAAATTTATCCTACACTTGCTTGTTTATATTATTTTAAGTGAATTTAACCTTCAAATTTACCAAAATGTAAAACAATGTCATTCAAACTGCACTTTTTGCTTATACTTTTCACTACATTACTTGAGTACATCTACTTTTACAGTAATTCTTATACTTAAGTACAAGCCATTTCAGATACTTTAAGACTTTTACTCAAGTAACATTTCAGTCGGTGACTTGGACTTTTACCAAAGTCATATTTTGGAGACGTACTTATACTTTTACTTGAGATTTCAGTACTTTATACAACACTGGTTTCTGTACGCCTCTGCTGACTTCCGCTCATGTGGCGGTCAGATGGGCGGGATCACTTTAGATCATTTAAATAATCGATTTATTTCTTCTCATCCTTGTTTTCTCTTTCTTTATTTGGTTTGAAAGAATCATCGTAAACTCCAAAATGTTTTAGTCTCAGAGATAAATCTGAAATAGTAGAAATGTTTGTCATATACACTTTCTTTCGACTTGTTCTGAAAATATCTCAGTATTTATTCAGAGCATAGATCTGGTGGGATTAGTAATCCAGCCTAAACTGGGACGGCTTCCTGTTCTGACCCGTTTCTCATCCTGTTTCCTCAGATGAAAGGATGCTGCAGGGAGCTGAAGACGGACTGAGCCCCACCTGAACCCCATCCCTTACCTGACCCTCTGAGCCGCCCCCCCGCCGCCCCATCATGCACCTGCTGTGCCGCGGGCGCCTCAAGCTGCTGGTGGCGTCTCTGACCGCCGTGGTCCTGCTCACCTGGCTCTACCTGCTGGCAGGAAACCTGGAGAGTGAGTACCAGCAAAAAAAAAAAGCCATTGGGTCTATAGATCCCGGGCTACCTAACAGGCTCGTTTTTTGGTTTTTTTATTCGGGTCACCACCTTTCCTCATTCATCTCAACACAAAGTCATCATTTTGATCCAGAGACGGTTTTCCATAAGGCTCCATTCTTTATCCTGGCGTCTAGTAGAGCCGCCGTGGCTCCACAGGAGAACCACTCAGCACTTCTGTCCAAACATAGCAGCCAGCGTGTTGACTGGAAGCTGGGAAAACCCACAGACATTTAATGCACCGCAGCTCCAGCCTGTTTTCCCTGATTTATGAGGCCTAGTTTAATAACGATCAATAAACTCCATCTGATTTTAACAGGATGTGAAGAATATGAACGCATTTACAGTTATAATGACCGTAAACACAAACGTTCTGGTCTTTATCAGGTCATAATGTTATAATAATCTAACCTCAAATGTAGAGAAACAAATCTTTCATTACTTCTGTAACCACGATGACGCTGCCTGTGAGAAAACACTGAGTACATCCCATCATTTATTAATTCCCCTCCAACTGAGCAACAGTGTTGTTTTTTGCAGCCATCTTAGATTTAGTCTAAGATGGCTGCAAAAGTCTTCAGGATGAAAACTATTATCAGTCTTAGTCACATTTCAGTCATCACTATATGAGACGGTTTTAGTCGGTTTTAGTCGACTAAATAAACAGTTTTATGTTGCACTTCATGAAGCGGTTAACCTTTATAATTTCAAATCACAACCAGATTCTTTGCTGCTTATTTATAAAATTTTAATTTAAGCTTTCTTAAATATCTTCAAGCATCCTTTTAGTGATTTACTTTAAAAAAAAAAAATCTGTTTTAATCCTTTGTTATGTTCCATACCGGTATTAACTTTAAAATGTTTGGTCATGAAAATCCTAACAAGCATAAAATTAACCGTATTATTTTTTCCATACGTTTAAACGAATTCTGTTTTTGTTTTGCCATCAGACTGATGTCTGAATGTTTCCTGCGAAGGTTGTTAATGACGTGATGAACCGCTCAGTTAGCTGAAGAGCATCAGGAGAATCAATCAGTTAAAAATTAACTGGACTGAGATAAGAATGTGTTCGTCTGCTTCCTTCAGACGAGGGTGTGAACGTTCCCATCATGCCAGCAGCTGCAGCCGACAGGAATGTGACGATATGAGGCTGGGAGGAAGAAACGGGGGGGGGGGAGATCTGGGAGGAGAAGGAGTCAAGGAGAAAAGAGAACATTTTAGGAATTTGATATATGGAAAAAATGATGATGATGGAGGGAAAAAGATCTAATGTTTAAATCACAACATATGAAATAATAATAGATTTTATTCATAATCAGTTCCTTATTCTAAGGAATCCCAGAAGGCTACGATTAAAATACAATAACAGAATCAGTAATTAACCGGAATGTCTTAATAATCCCTGGACTAGATAACCGGTTCTGTCTGAGATGTGAGATTTAAAGGTCAGAGCTACAACTTTTTCATCAAAACAATTTAAAGAAAATAATCCATTATCAGAAAAAAATAAAATATTAGTTTTACTGGAAAACGTTTAGAAATCATTGTTTAACACATTTTCATATTAACCTCCAACATGGAGGTGAAAGGATTCTGCAGCAATAGGAACAGCAGGTTGAAGTCACATTGCAGGATCCTAGAGGCTTCATCATAGAGCTGAAATCCAGCTTCTTCTTGATGCTACATTCCTCCGATTTAAGCCAAGAAGAAGAAAAAAGGAAGTAAAGCGAGGATGAAGCCTTTGGTGCCAAATTTAGAAATAAAAGTTGTTCTGAAGCCGTTCAGAGGTTGTTGGTTTGCTTCTGAACATGTTCAATGGTTTCTAATTCTAAATATTGGCTCTGTTCGATATTTCTGGGACGCGTCCTCTGAAGGACAGATTAAAAGGCCCATTACGTCATAGCGCAGCGCCGAGGTCTGGTCAGATTCCAAGACTCCTCGTTCTGCGGCCGTAAAATGCGTCCTTGTTTTAGCCCAATTTGAAGGACGGGTCCGATGTATCCTCGCTATCCTTGGTTTTCCCAGGATTCATTGCGAGACCAAGCAAGCCGGCTGCTCCATTATCAGAGGAAATGGTACTTGGCGCTTAACAGTGGTGAATATTGGAAGTTCACCAGAGGGGGAGTGGGGGGGGGACTGGT
>NW_015151864.1:31467-33506 GCF_000732505.1 Cyprinodon variegatus
TTCTCAAATCTGGGTTGCAGTGTCACAACTGTCCATTATGCTCAGTCAAGCAAGGGCTGTTTTTTTTTTTTTTTTCCTTCATTCATCCATACCGCTTCCCGCGCCCCCCCTGCAATGGCATTGCGCCCCCCCTAGGGGGCGCGCCCCACACTTTGGGAACCACTGCTTTAAAGTGTTTTAACGATATAAAACTGGAGAATTAATAACCAATATGCAGCTATGGACATTTTTACAGTAATGGATGTTTGAAAATAGCAGCAACATCAGAGATGTGCAGAATGACAGCAGCAGGTTATTTAACTGACTAAGGTTTCTATCATTACATTTGATTTTATTGGTTCCTGCTCCCGGTGGGTGGAACATTTATTCCACTCTGGATTCTCATGAGTGAAGTCTTTGTTCACTTTACTATAAAAAAAGGAAAATAAATTAAAAAGAAACAGTTATGAAAAGTTGATAATCATTCTTTTCCTGCTTTTTGCAGCAACTGTCATGGTTGCTAGGATTTAAGGTTGGCGACAGAGCAAACGGCAGCTTTCACCGCTCTATGCTGTCACCTAGCCTTGAATTCACAGCCAAAACTCTTCAGGTCTCCTTATTTTCAAGGACTTTGAAGGATCCAGTCCAGGTAGACCGCGTCCTTGGAGGATGCAGCCCATGAATTGCGTATCTTTAGCATTAGCAGACCTGGCAAATGAGAGCAGATGAGAACGAGTGCGCCACTTACTGGACAGGAGGGATTTAACTGTAGCTATCACCTTTAAGCTATGCCTAAGCTCTAAGAGGATAGATGGTCCATTGGTCAAACGCAGCTACGGATCTGTTCATCAGTCACACACCTGACTGATGAATAGATTATTTACAGGCTTCCGTAGCTCTCTGGCTGCTGAGGAGGAGCAGTCTGTTCAATCAGGTGTGCTAGAGCAGAGATGAATCTGAAAACATGAAAGGCTGGGGCCCCTGAGGACCCGCTTTAGGAGCCACTGACATGTTCAGCTGCTTTCAACAGTTTGAGTCAAACATCCAGGATTTAAACCCGGTCCAGACCCCCGTCCCTGATAGAAACTGGGGATTTTAAAGAGTTGATCTAATTTGGAAAAATATGCATCCATCCATTTCCTTCGTTTCCACCTCGATGGAAAAAATCTGCTAGGAAATCATAATGTTTGCATCTCTAATTCAAAATACACTAAAAATAAATAAAAGTCAGGAAATAATCAGCAGATTATTCTGCATGCCTTCAGCTCTGTGCAGCACAGAACAACACAAGCAAGCTTTGGAGGCAAATTTAGAAAATTCCCCAGAAAACAGGAGCTTTTCTTTTTTTTCCATTTTCTGCTGCAGTCGCCCTGCTGCCACATTTCCATCATGATGCAGCGACAGAACAGAGACGCTGTGGTTAAAACGAGCGGAGCTCCAACAGACTGCCGCTCTGTTTGAAGTGGGCGTGACTATTACCTGGAAACCCATGATTAAAACATCCTCAGCGCTGCCGTCAGATATAACAATTACATTTAGTATGCGGTAGAAAACTTAAAGATGAGTCAGCATCATGCAGAGCGACATATCCGATTCACAGAGCAGCAATAAGCAAACCGGACAAACAGGAGATGACACAAGCTTTGGCAGATGCTGCAAACATTTGCATTTATGAAGAGCAGCAAATGCTTCAGTCGGAAACTAGTATTCTGGCTAGAAGGCACAATTTGCATTTCTGCCCTTTTGACAGAAAAAAACAGGTCCACTAAATAAAATCTGATCACACAAAGAAGACGTCTGCAACCAGCTGTTCTCCTGATTCTCATTATCTTCGTTTTTAGAGCTCAAAGGTCAGAAATGACCCGATTAGTTTCTATCACTAGCTTCAGCTTTTACAGATGCAAAAATCTCACTGGAGGTCGT
Organism: Cyprinodon variegatus; assembly: GCF_000732505.1. NCBI lineage: Eukaryota > Metazoa > Chordata > Actinopteri > Cyprinodontiformes > Cyprinodontidae > Cyprinodon > Cyprinodon variegatus. The sequence continues at coordinate 33,370 of NW_015151864.1, forward strand.
TAAGCACCTGACGGAACTAAAAGCTCAATGACATCATGAGGTGGTTGATACCCAGAGGAAAACCTCCCTGAACCTTAGAGCCCAGCCGCAAGCGATTTCTCTCCACTAAATATGGAAACATACATGTAGAGCCTTTA
>NW_015151864.1:33532-36612 GCF_000732505.1 Cyprinodon variegatus
GACAATAACTTGTGAAATGTATAATGTGCAATTTACTATTTGATACCCTGTGCAATAACCTGTTTCTCTATATGTAACGCCCAGAGCAATAACTATATATATAAATATACATATCCATCTATATAAATACCCCTGTAAACACGCTCTGCAATAACTCTGCAATAAATATACTAAGCTGTCATATACTGTATATATCCCATGCACCATTTTATTTCTTTGGCACATTCTTCTTCTTTGACTATTTGCTGTTATGTAACAAGTAAATTTCTCCACTGTGAGATCAATAAAGTCAATCAATCAATCAATCAATTAGTTTCCTGTAGTGAGGGTTTTTCCTGCCAAAAACCAAGAGCAGACATTTTCAATTTTAGCTCAGATTTCCTCTACTTGCCCTCCAAACTTGTCCTATTGCTCATATCTCTTCTCTTCGTTATTAAATTGTTGTTTCTGCTCTCAGATCTAAAGCTTCTCCTCTGGTTTACGTTCTTGTCCAGGATCACAAACCAGTCTCTGCTCGAATCAGAGATACGCTCGCAAACCTGTTGGCTCTGTTTGGGTCATCATTTTTTATTACTTTAGAATGTTAAAAATATAAAGGTCACTATTATACATTTTTTTAATAATAGACAAAACATTTAGTATAATCCATTTTTTATCAAACTCAGCCTTTCTGATCTTTTCTATCTGTAATTGGATAAAGTTGTCATTAAACAACCAATTAAAGCTATACTGCCCCCTGCAGCCGCCTCAGTGAACCGCATGTGATCTAAAGGGCCTACCACCTGTTTGCTTTGTTACATGATATTTTGAAGCAAAAATGTTTATTGCATTAACAGAAGCGGCTCTATGAGCCGTTGAAGCAGTTAGACGGTAAAACCAGATGATGGAGTCCGGTTTAGTCCCTGTGCTGGTTTGCTTATGGCCTAAAAATGGCGTCTGATCAAAGTAAAATATCATGGTTTCTGTTGGTTCCTTTGCAGTTGAATGCTGATGAGTGAGTCGGGGTGACGGAGTAGTCTAACACATCTTAAAGAAATTTACCGTAAGAAATTAATTAGGCTACAAAAACTGGAAGCTGCTTGGATTTTAATCAAAGTTCTGCAAGAAATGAAAAAGTAAAAATGTGGCATCATCAGCATATAAATATATCTGACTTGATCCTAGATCCATAGGTGTCTCCATGGTAACAGTATTTAGATCCAGCTCCAAATCATAAAAAAGGGACTAAAAACGGATCCCTGTGGAACACCTTTTACTATTGTGTTCAGTTTTAGCTGATAGTAGATATCTAAACATTTTCTCTGTCATTTAGAACCAATAACTTTATGATTTTAAACTAAGCACAGTTTCTGTGCTTCTGTGTTTTAAATCTTTGTTTTTCATTTTTCCTACTAAATATTTGTTCTTTTAATCCTAACATCTTATTCCCACATTCAGATCCTGATGAAAGGCTGTTCTCTGGTGAAAAATTCACCTTTTGTTTTTAATCCCATGAGCTTTTAGGGTAACATTGAACAAACTGACCTTAATTTTCCTTCACATTGAAGAACGTCTCTTTATAAACAAAGATCCAAATACGTTTCAAACAGAACCAAAAAAAAGAGCAGGAGGAGGAGGAGGAAGTGTGATGAGCCAATTTTAACGTGTGAGACTGAGGAGAGCGCTTTGCTCTCACATTCCCAACATGTTTGTGTTGTGGAAGAGAAAACGAGGACAGCGGCGTGCGGTGGTGGCGCTGATGGGAACGTGATGATTGGGAGCCAAGAGTTCAGCTCCACAGATTCTCCTCGTGTGTCTGGAGGTCTGAGGAAACGAGCGACTGTGTTTAAATGTAAAACACGAGGCTGGTTTAATGATTTTTTTCTTTAACAATCTGTTAAGAAGATGTCATTAACGCCCTTTTATAGTTTTTTTTCCAACATTGTTCAAGTTTTAGCAGATTTAACCCCCAGTTGGTGATAAAATGTTTTTACCAGTTATTTTTCTATCTGCTTCACTTCAGAGGATCGTTGTTTCCTGCAAAAACCACAGAACTACACCTTTTACATTGCAGCTAAAAGTATTCACACCCTCATAGATTCCTTCAGTTTTCTCTCTTAACGTTTAAGATCCCAAAGTTTTACTAGGCACAGCCTGAGTTTAATCTGCGCTTCGCTCCTCAGACGGCCGCTCCCTCCTCTTGGCACCCTGTTTGCCAGACACCCCCGCCGCTCAGGTCCTGGAGCGAGCCGTCCTGGAGTCGCGGGTCCGAGAAGTGGAGGAGGAGAACCGGCAGATCAAGCTGCAGCTCAGCCAGGCGCAGGGCACCGCTGAGGGTAACTACGGCAACCAGCAGTGGGGCGCGTCGGCCGACACCGTGCCAGAGGACGGCGACAACACGGCGGAGGAGAAAAACAACCACACGGACTGCTCCAGATCGCCCACCGTCCAGAAGTGTGAGGTGAGAATGTTTCTCACCAAATCCTGATTTATGTTAATATTAAACTTTACATAAAAATGAGCTTTTATTTGTTCACTTCAACCCTAATTAGATGAAACGTGAAGGAGGGACCCAAATGGTTCTATTTTTGATTTCCCTCAGAGATCAGAAGCTGTTCTGCAGGAAATGAGAGGTTTTATAAAAGAACATCACGCATCATATAAACGTATTTTCACCAGATTCAGGCCCAACCTGGAACAAAATGGGTTCAAACAGATCCTGTGGAAAACCTTCAGATAGTCTAAATGTTGATGACCTTTAATTTCCTCTTTCTAATTATACAGTTTTACCCGTTCAATGATTTTGTCATGAAGCGGTGTCTGTATGGAGGACCCAAACGCAGAGACCAGTAGGCAGAGGTGAAATAAAGTCTGTTTATTCAGGTTAACAGATCCAGGGGCAGGAATCAGAGTCCAACACAAAATACCAAACGTACCACAATCAAGGAGACATCAGGGAATAACCAAAACCAGAAGCCAGGGAGAGACGAGACAAGGCAGGCAGATGACAGACGGGAAGTACACGAGATGTTTGACAAGGATCCAGCAACAAGGAACTGAAGAGGGAGGGCTTTTAAAGGGGACAGAGACAAAGAGAGAGC
>NW_015151864.1:37201-41886 GCF_000732505.1 Cyprinodon variegatus
CCATGGTAACATTATTAAGATCCTGCTCCAGATTATTAAAAAAGGGACTAAAAACTGATCCCTGTGGAACACCGTTTACCATTGTGTTCAGTTTTAGCTGATAGTAGAGCTGGACAGAAGTTTGTTTTTATTTTATTTTTTTCAGATTTAAGAACTAAATTGAAAACTATGAAGCCTGCTGAGTGAACTCTGTCCATAAATAAGCAAAATAAAGAAACAGAAGAAACCATCTGGTTATTAAAATCCCGCTGATGCTCTGCTGATGCTGCAGTGGATGTTAGATCATCCGATTCATTTTTCCTTCAACAAAGAGGTTTGGTTCCGATAAAACGGAAATCTCAGGTTGTAAAACGAGAATAAAACAAATGTTTTACTGCATTTTGTTCTAATCTTAATTTTAATCAAGTTTTCATGTAAAGGACCTTATACCAGCCTGTTTTTAATTAATGGGACTCTTTATGTCTGTTACAGTAATTTATTTTGTTCCTCAGGTCCCTATCAGGGAGTCAGTGTTACTTTAACAGATTTGTTTATATCTGATTGTTTTTACTGATAATCTCTGATCAGATTACTTAAAACTTCTTAATCTGCTTATTAATTGAAGGTTTCTTTGTTTTGTTTTTTTGTTCACATTCCGTAATGCTGGAGTCATTAAGTAGAAATAGGTTAAAAGAGTAAAGTATCGGAGGCGTTTCTCAGCTGTTTGCAGCTCCTGAGCTGCTAATTGAAACTCTGCAGCTCAGAAACACGAGGCTCCATGTCTGAGATCTGATGTTTGTCTCCTTAGAGCTTCAGAGGAGCGTTGGTTTAACCCTCCATGCTTGTGTTTCGCAGCTGATCCACGTCGCCTGTGTTTGTGCCGGTCACAATGCCAGCAGAGACGTGGTGACCTTGGTCAAGTCCGTCCTTTTCCACAGGTGAGTCCGTGTCACTCGGTTCTGACCCTGTTGATCCTTAGAACCTGGATGAGAACATGTCTCATGCTGCTGCTCTCCTGCTTGGTTTGGTTTTGGGTGAAATGCTGCTGAGCTTGAGGCCTTTGGTTTTATATAATCATAAAAATGTTTTCCGTCTAAACCAGGATATTTTATCTGTACTCTGGCAGATCGTTGTCAAATTTTAAACCAAACTTTATCTCCACTTAATTTGATTTACTTGATTGTCGTTCAGTTAATTTTTACAGAATATTTCTCAAACTAGTGATAAAAAAGGTTTTAAATTATTCGCTCTTTTCACTAAACACCTTACAGGGCTATGATAGCTGTAGAATTTAAACCACGCTATAACTGTGGATGGAGAATATCAACAAGCTGCTTCTGTCCGCTGCAGGAGGAATCCTCTCCACTTTCATTTCATCACGGACTCCGTGGCCAGTCGGATCCTCAGCTCCTTGTTCCAGTCCTGGATGGTCCCGTCTGTGCAAGTCAGCTTCTACGATGCAGAGGAGCTCAAGGTGAGACGGACGCCTCCAAACATCTGAGTAGAACTCACAATAACAGCAGCTAGGAGACTGTAGAGACGCTACATTGTCTCAGAGCCACACCATAAATATGGAGCCTAACTGGGGCCATAAATTGGTTCTAAAACATGTTTTTGAAACTGAATGAAAAAATGTAAACCCAATAGAAATGTTTAGATCTTTTTTTCTAGTTTAATTTAACTTTTCATTCTCAAACTGCTCTTAGGAAAAAAAAAATACTTCTCACTTCATGACAAAAATCTAATTGGTGAAATGACGATATGTGTTGCTGTCAAAGGAAGGAAACTTTCATTCTGCATTGGATATTTCCTATAGTGTTGAAGTAAAGAGAAAAAAAATCAGACTGATTGCAGCATCTGCAGCGTTCCAACACAACCAGGAGCTCAGATCAGTCACAAATTATTTATTTATTTAGTTAATCAGGACAGAGAACATTAATGAACAATCTTATACTTCTGTACAGATTGTAAATGAGCCAGATTATAGAATAGTTGCTAATTTAAATCTGTCTCTGAGGCAGGAAGACAAAACAACACAAGATCACATAATACAAAATATCAATCAAAACACACAGACACACGTTCAATGACATTACAACAGTAAAATTAGTGAGTTCATGTCTGGGAACTTTTAAGAAACTGTTAAAGGTGCTTTTTAAGAGGCTCTGGTGCAAATATGTCTGCCAGGTCTAATGTAGGTAAATATGAATTCTAAGTAATTTTCCTCTGGGATTATTAAAGTGTCTGATTCTGATTCTGATGCACAAGTTTGGATTAATGGTGAATTTTCTCTACTTTAAACATTAAATTCATTATCAAAACTTGGTGCTAAAAGTTCTTTAACTTCTGGTCAAACTCATGTTTGGAAGAAAAACCAAAACACTGTCCTCAGTTTAAAAGGGATTAGTAAGGATATTTAGGATTGACTGTAGGAGTGAAGATCTATATGGACTGAGATTGTACCAACCAGAAACTGACCTTGAACCTGAACCGACTCTTTCCTGGGATCAGATCTAAGAGTCGGCTCTGGTCCTAAGAGGCGGATCTGGTCTTAGAGTCGGCTCTGGTCTTAAGAGTCGGCTCTGGTCCTAAGAGTCGGCTCTGGTCTTAGAGTCGGCTCTGGTCTTAAGAGTCGGCTCTGGTCTTAGAGTCGGCTCTGGTCTTAGAGTCGGCTCTGGTCTTAGAGTCGGCTCTGGTCTTAAGAGTCGGCTCTGGTCTTAGTTTCCTAGTTTTTCTTTATTTTAAAGGCCTTTTTTTTTATCAGATTGAAGTCTCTTCTTGTTACATGATATAAATTAGATTCCAACATAACTAAAATGTTTTGGTTTCTTTTTCTGGGTCAGATTGTGTTAACAGAGCAGCTGAGACCAAACATTCAAGTCTGTAAAGTTTTTAATTTGCAACAATGCTAAACTAATTTATTTGGAAGAGTGGAGTGACACTTTGAGCACCTAAAAACAAAGAAAAACCGACCCAGACAGGCGGAAAAGGTTTAGGTGGCGTATAGTCGCTGAATGAGCTCTGAGTGGAATGAAGAGGCCGAGGCATGAATCGGTGTTTGTTTCCAACCTGCTTCACATGGTCAGGCTCTCCTCCCGCTCCGTCTTTGTGCTGAACAATCGGCCCTTTGTGCCATCAGACTCTCCGACCTGCAGCCTCTCCTCACTTTCCATTAACTCAAATTAAAGCGGAGGAAAACAGCCGCCCCTGTAAGCCGATTATGTTTGCAGATGATGCTTTTACGCAGATCCAATTACTCTGAATTGAAAGAATTAATTAAAGGACACCGTTTCCAGGTTCAGACTGGCTGAAAACAACATGTTTAGTCGTCAGCAGAAAAATGCTGAAGGCGTCTTTGTGTGATGCCTGCGGTCAGAATGAGGAAGAAGTCAGAGCAGGGATTGTTGAGCTGTTCAAAATGTCTGTGATCTCCTTATGATTGTCGTTTCAGTCCGAGGTGTCCTGGATACCCAACAAGCATTACTCAGGTATTTACGGCTTGATGAAGCTGACGCTAACCAAAGCTTTACCGTCTGACCTGGCGAAGGTCATCGTCCTGGATACAGACATCACCTTCGCCACCGACATCGCCGAGCTGTGGGGCATCTTCAAGAAGTTCACCGGTGAGAAAGCTTTTACTTTAACTGTTGTTGAAGTTTAGAGTAAAAATAGCTTTAACATAAAAACTTTTAAAAAATGTGCAGACAAAAGACGTCTTTGTTCAGTTTTTAGGTTTCATGTATCAAATACGTCGTAGGAAGAGCCGGTTTAGGAATCCACACCTGTTATAATCCAGCAGATTTGTAGAAGGTAGAGGGGCCTACTTCCTGTTAGCCACCAAACAAGCCCACATCACCAGCCCTCCACCTCCGTGCTGCAGTGTTTGGTTTGCTCCAGCTTTGATGCTCCACATTTTGTTCTCGTTTCACACAACAAGGCGGCCATATTGTTCTTATAGAGCAGACTATCTCCTTTAACACCTGATCTTTACTCTTCAACTGTATCAGTTTCCTCTCCTCCACCATTAAAAAGTTTTGAGCTTTTACACGTAAACATGAACAAATTGAAAAATGTTCCCCTTTCGTTGCACAGCCTCAAACCAAACATGAAAGGATTTCTGCAACTGCTTTCAACATGATGGAAAACCTAATTTTAGCTTCAAAATGTTCTCATTTCTGCTGCCTTTTCTGTCTTGGAACATCTAAATCGATCCTATTTTATAACTGATCCGATTTCTTGGAGAAAGGTGACATGAGAGCCTGATTCTCAACCACATTTGTGGCTCCGTGTTCAGAGTCCATGATTAATGCCTTTGGAAATTCCCCAATAATTGTTCTCAGATGTGTTTGCAACATAAAGTAAATAAAACCTTAGATCAGTTCGATTTAACCCAACGGCATGCAGCGGCTCTTGGCAAAGCAGAGCATGGTATTTATCCACATATTGAACAGTAGCAACAATTTCCTCTCTACGGTCGTTAATGTGGCCTTTTTTCCTTAGCATTTGGCTAAAGCTTAAACGTCTATATATGGACTGAATTTTGTTCTACTATTGTTGCAAAAAAAGAACACAAAATAACAAAATTAAAAAGGTATTCCTGAAATGAAACTATGAAAAACATTTCAATCAAAAATAAGTTTTTGAAGTTTGCTGTTTTCTCTGATTATTTTTATAACTCTTTCATTCAAATTTATTATTTATTTTTT
>NW_015151864.1:43489-50275 GCF_000732505.1 Cyprinodon variegatus
TGGGTCAAGAGACGGTTTCTTAAGTAAAGGTTTAATTACAGAAACCTTAAAAGCCTTTGTTACATAATCCCTGTAAAATAGATAGATTAAACACATCTTTAATGGAGGAGGAGATCAAAGGAAATACCTCCTTAAATAACCTGGTTGGAACTGGATCTAACATACAAGTTGAAGGCTTAGATGAAGACAATAGTTTTGTAAATTTTGATCTAAGCAGTTTAAACCCGGTTCAGATTCTATTTCTCACCTTCCAGAGATAAACCAATCATACTGTAGTTAGAGGAGTGCTAATGATCTTATTTTTAATAAGATCAATGTTATTTATAAAGAATCCCATAAAATCATTCCTGCTAAGAGCAGGTGGGATGGACGGTTCAACAGAGCTATGGCTCTGGGTGAGTTTGGCAAGTGGATTAAAAACATATCTAGGATTATTTTTATTCTTCTCTATTACTGAGGAGAAATATGCTTTCTTCTTTAATTGCATCAAATATGTACTTAGTTCTTCCATCTCTGTTTAATAATAGATAACTACAGTATAGAATAAGGTTGAGGTTTTTATTTATTTTTATTGATTTTGTTTAGCTTCGGTTAACAAATATTTTCAGAGGTGGTTTATGTCTCAAAAAAGAATTTTGTTATTAAGAACAAGATTTGAACAAGATAGAATTAACATGTATGCATTTACATTTAAATGTCTGCTTGTGAAAATAATGATTATTTTACTTATTTTGGTTGTGATGATGAGTAATATGCAGCAGGTAGTTTGACTTTTTGGTTCGTACACCAGAGAAGTTTAGTGTTTGAGACGTGATGAAATCCGCCTCTGTCTGTAACTCAGCCTCAGGGGGCGAATAAATCCCCTCAGGCTGACTTTAGAAGCAGGCAGGTCCAACTTCAGTTCTTTGTTAAAACATCTGATTTCATTTCATTGCTAATACTGAAACTTTATTTCTGATATGAAAAACCCAAGTTGTCTTTTTAGGTGAATGTTGTGAATATTTCTGTTCTTAACAGATAAGCAGGTGATTGGACTGGTGGAGAACCAGAGCGACTGGTACCTGGGGAACCTGTGGAAGAACCACAGACCCTGGCCGGCGCTGGGAAGAGGCTTCAACACGGGTAAATAAATGTCAGCTGATGCCTGTTGATGTCGTTCCGCTGCCATCTAGAAGTTTCTCTTCCCTTTGAGTGTTTAGATTCAGCCGGTTTCTCCTCCTCTGCTGCAGGCGTCATCCTTCTCTACCTGGAACGACTGAGGAGGATCAGCTGGGAACAGATGTGGCGTCTGACGGCAGAGAGGGAGCTAATGAGCATGCTCAGTACGTCGCTGGCTGACCAGGTTAGGCCCCGCCTCCACCTGAAGGAATGCAAAGAAGGGAAGCTGACTAAAGGTCCAAGCTGAGCCTTTTCTGGCTCAGGATGACCCGATTAGGTCCATCTATTGTTGTTGGTCTCTGAAGCGTAGAAGCTACCAGAACAGGAGCATGTTAATCATCTCTAAGGAGTTTCACAGTGAGCTGCTGTCTGTCTGCCTGCAGGACATCTTCAACGCCTTCATCAAGCAGAACCCGGTTCTGGTCCACCAGCTGCCCTGCTTCTGGAACGTCCAGCTGTCCGACCACACGCGCTCAGAGCAGTGCTACACCGAGGTGTCCGACCTCAAGGTAGCTCCTTCCTTCCTTCCTTCCTTCCTTCCTTCCTTCCTTCCTTCCTTCCTTCCTTCCTTTACATTTACATTTCTGCAAATGTAGATTAAAATATGCAAAAGAAACTAGATTAGAGGTGAGATCAGAACATCTTTAGCAAGTTTTACTCCAGGCTTATTTCTTATTAATGTGACTCTATGCAGCATTCAGTGTTGTTTTGTTTGGACAGAGTAGTTCCTATTTTAGCCAGACGTTTGGAAGCAGGTTATGGATGTTGGAGTTGTTCCTCCAGGTGATCCACTGGAACTCTCCAAAGAAGCTGCGAGTGAAGAACAAGCATGTGGAGTTCTTCAGAAACCTCTACCTGACCTTCCTGGAGTACGACGGAAACCTGCTGCGCAGGGAGCTGTTCGGCTGCCCGAGCCAGGCCAGTCCAGAGAGCGTCCGGGTGAGACACTGATAAAGAAAACCTAGAACACGTTAAAACAGCTCCAGGTCATAGTGAGTGATCATCCTTTGGATTAAGCCTTGTTAGGAAACTGGGTTTCCTTTTAAACCCAATTTACAGTGTTCCCCGTCTGCAGGGTTACTCTGTCCTCTGACCAATAGGAATGAGTCTGCTCTGCCTGGACCTTAGCAACAGCTTTTCTATTGGTCAGAGTCAGACCAGCCAGAAGTGTAAAGAAGGAAATATAAAAAATTAGGATTGAAAATTACACAATTTGTAAAAAAATCAGACTACCAAATACATTTGAAAAAATAAAATGTTTTTCATACACAATATAGGTTCTCTCGAAAGCTTTGTTTTTGATCCAGAAGTATTTTTAGAGTTCTTTAAATTCCTTTAATGAAATGTGTTCTTAGCTTTCAGTAATATCGGAATCGATTCTCTTTGGTTTCTCTAACTAGTTCATTTCTTCTGGTTGAACGACTTCCATGTAATAACATGTAGTTCCTCTCCTCAGCTGCAGGCGGCGCTGGAGGACCTGGACGAAGACGATCAGTGCTACGACTTCCGACGGGAGCGCTTGACGGTGCACAGGGTGCACCTGTACTTCCTGCAGTACGAGTACACGCCCACAGAGGACGACACAGACGTGACCCTGGTGGCACAGCTCTCCATGGACAGGTCAGAGAAGCAGAACGCTGCTGCTGCCTTCAGAAACATCACGCTCTAAATCCTTCACCTCCTGCTGGGTTTCAACCTAACGCCTCAAACAAACGAGTAGAGATACCCATCCGGTACAATCCAGCTCCAAGTGACATTGATTTGATCCAAAACTGCTAAATTATTATTATTTTTTAATGTTCTGGACTGGACAAAATATGAGGACCTAAACACACCTTCATTTTTTTTTTTTTTTTACTGATTAAAGCTGCAACATTTAGGGAGGTTTAATTGAACAAAGTTTGGATCCGGTCTGTTTACATCCTGGCGATTTGATTTTGAAATCCTAGCAAATCCAAATTCAGAGAGCAAACATTTTCCTGATTTTTCAAATAAAATACAAAAAAATACAAAAACAAAAAAACTCTTTTCTCCCCTCAGAGTGGTTGCTACCTGATGCAGTCATGACGAAACCTTTCAACCATTTATTTTGGTCAGACGTATACAGATATATTGTATATCTGGGCTCCCACTTCCTCTTCCCACTTCCTCTTCCTGTTTCTCCTGGTTTATCGGGTTCATCTTCCTGTTTCTCCAGTTTTTTTTTATTTTATTTTATTTATTTAGTTAATCAGGACAGCGCACATTAATGAAGAATCTTATACTTCTGTACAGATTGTAAATGAGCCAGATTATAGCATAGTTGCTAATTTACGTCTGTCTCTGAGGCAGGAAGACAAAACAACACAAGATCACATAATACAAAATATCAGTCAAAACACACAGACACACGTTCAATGACATTACAACAGTAAAATTAGTGAGTTCATGACTGGGAACTTTTAAGAAACTGTTTAAGTTCTTTTTAAATGTGCAATAAGTGGGACATTCCGTGATGTTTGTTGGGAGGCTGTTCTAGAAGTGACCCCCCTCTGACTGATTTACGGTTTGTCCAAAGGTCTTTGCCGCGGTTCATTTGGGTGTTCTTCCTGTTTTTCCTGGTTTAAGGTTTTGTGGAGGATTTCACAATTTTTTTATTTTTTTTTTTAAGGACCAACCCTCTCTACTTTTAAAATAAAGATGCACATGCACAATCATGTAGCAACTCCTGAGAGGGAACACCTATTAAAAGCGTGCGAAAGCGTGCACGAGCCTTTTTCTCCTCGTGCACGCTCTGTTTAAAAGTTGCCGTTCTCATAGCTCATGCAAGCTTACTGTGTCTGAACGTCCACCCAAACCCCTCGATCACTTTATAGAGCGTGGAATATATAGTAAACTTTATTGTGAACTCTGTTAACTTACCATTCGCACAGATGATCACTGCTATTTGCTCCTCATTGGTCAAGTGACTCCTCCTCCACCGTGCGGTGTCTGCGCCATCTTTGTTTTTAGTTGCCGTTGTTGGGTAGCGACAGCCTATGGCAGTGGGCCGCTGTGACAGCAAATCCCATAATGCTTTGCGAATATATCCCATTAAGGAATATATTTGCCTCTTTTCTTCTCATACGCTTAGTAGATACTTTTTCTCTTACGACCCTCGGCCATTTTCAAAGAACCGCAGTCAAAAAGGTGAGCTTCAACGACTGTCTGAGATAGTAGCTCACCACACATACAGGCCTGAAAGTGTGCATAGCTAATGGGACGAGCACATAGGACAACCTCACGTAAACATAACATCAGAATGATTGACAATTAGAGGGACCACTTATTTAGATCATCCACCCGATGATAAAAGATCAGCCTCTATACCTTTATTAATTATTAATCTTCTTTCTGTTTCTCCTCAGGCTGCAGATGCTGGAGGCCATCTGTAAGCACTGGGAGGGCCCCATCAGCCTGGCCCTCTACATGTCCGACGCGGAGGCGCAGCAGTTCCTGCGCTACGCCCAGGCCTCAGAGGTTCTCAAGAACCGCAAGAACGTCGGCTACCACATCGTCTACAAGGAGGGCCAATTTTACCCGGTCAACCTGGTGAGGAACGTGGCCTTGAGGAACGCCAACACCCCCTACGTGTTCCTGACGGACGTGGACTTCCTGCCGATGTACGGTCTCTATGATTACCTCAGGTAAGCCGGCGCTCCTGCAGGGTCAGGCAGCGTCTGTCTATTTTTATTTCTACATCTTCTTGGAAAACAAATGAGAAACTCACAATTCTGTGTAAATAATAGAGAAATGAGGCTTTGGTTCATGGTGTTCAGAGATGTGTCCACGTCTCCGGGCCCGGAGGCAGTCGGGATGGACAGATGGGGGTTCAGGGCTCATCCATGCCTCCTCCTCATAATAACACAATCAGATTCATTTCTATTCTGCTCAACATCATCTGAAGCAATCAGGTTGCATCACAGGCCATTAACCGCAGCGCCAGTGGAGTCCTCTGCCTTCAGAGAGACTTCAGAGAGACAGAGCCTTCCACTGTCAGCACCAACCAATGAAAATGAAGCATCCATATTCCGGCGCTGGAGCCTCCCAGCCCATAAAGAAGCAGCCGGCTGCGGTTTGTCAGGAACCATCATGCAGTCCAAACATTTCTCTGGGGAAATCACAGATTTTATGACCGCTTAATTTGATGCGATGAACACAGAAACACGGCCGTCTGTTCGCTGCTCTCTGCTGTCAAATAAAAGGTTCTGATGAGCTTTTTTTTTCTGCTGCGACACAACTGAATAATGAAAAGTTTGAGAGTGGTGTTGGTCGATGCAGCACCAAGAGGAAAACCTTTAAGGAAATTATTATTCTTAGTAACGCTCTCCGTAAAAACCTGCAGTCTTTAAGCTCCTTCATCTTCTGGCTCCTGCAGGAAGTCTGTGGTCCAGCTGGACATGGCTCACACCAAGAAGGCTCTGGTGGTTCCGGCCTTCGAGACTCTCCGTTACCGCCTGTCCTTCCCCAAATCCAAAGCCGAGCTCCTCTCCATGCTGGACATGGGAACTCTCTACACCTTCAGGTACCACAACACATACCCCAGACCCGTTCTGGTGGCCAGCACACATGATCCAACGTCCCGCCCCTCTCTGCCGCTGCAGGTACCACGTGTGGCCGAAGGGCCACGCTCCAACCAACTATGCCAAATGGCGAACGGCGACCACGCCCTATAAGGTGGAGTGGGAGTCAGACTTCGAGCCGTACGTCGTGGTGCGACGGGATTGTCCGGAGTACGACCAGCGCTTCGTGGGCTTCGGCTGGAACAAGGTGTCCCACATCATGGAGCTGGACGCTCAGGTACGTCTCTGTTTGTTTGCTCTGAGGTTCAGACGACCAATCAGAGTCCAGGTTTCTGACTTTGGGAAGAAGCTGGATCCCCCAGAGAAAAACCACACGAACCCGACACCTTTCAACCACTAAGGAATCTGAATTTAAAGCTCCGTTTCCTGTTGTTGTGATGGAGCTTTACAGTTTTGTTTTGTTTTTTATTCACCCTATAATCTGAGGTATGTGAATGGCAAAAGTGCACTGAAATCGCAAAAAAAAAAGTCCAATTAAAACCACTAATAATGTTAGCATGGATTAAAGCATTCTGGCCCCAGGCTCGTAGCGATTGCCCATGGGTAAAAAAAAATCACTCGAAAATAAATTTACGGTAAATAAATAAAAAAAAAAAAAAATCAAAATCCCTCTTGCGTTTGTCAGCCAATGGTAGCAAACGAGTGCTCTGGAACTAACAGTATTAGCCAGTCAGAAGAAGAAGGGGGCGGGTCTTAGGAAAGCGTCAATCTCCTCCTGTCGTTCAAGTCATGAAGCTGGTGTTGGTGCGGGCCCGCACGCTACACGTTTACCACGAGCTACGACAACAGCTGATGTACCAGCGTCAATAACTGACCGTGGATGCCGGTTAAAAATAACCATGTGTGCTTTCCTCGCCTAGCAGCAAAACTGGACATCAAAAGAAATGTGGTAGAAGCTAGCGGTAGATAAAGATGCACGTTTGCCACCTTTCAGACATTTTTAGTGTTGGATTATTTCTGATTTTGTCCCCACACCCACATGGCATGGCTCGAAAATCCACAAGTGTACACACACACACACACACAC
>NW_015151864.1:50619-56760 GCF_000732505.1 Cyprinodon variegatus
CCATAAAAAAGAGAGAAACATGAAAATAAAAGTCAGAGTCGTGATTCAAACCTTTTTTCTTCTTCTTTTTGTTTCGCAATTCAGAATCACTGGATTAAAATCCCATTTCCATTTTTTTTTTTCCACGTCCCAGTGGCCTTCAATCCTCTAAGGCAGTGGTTCCCAACCCCCAGCCCTTCATTTTTCTAGATATGTCTCTGTTCCTGCACAGCTGATTCTATTTCTACTGCAATCAAGTGCTGCAGAAGTTTGTTAATAATCTGCTCTTTTCTGGTGTGATGCAACAAGGAAACATCTAAAACATGCAGGACACGGTTCCTGAGGTGCAGGGTTGGGAAGCACTGCTCTAAGGTACGCAGCCGTTCAAATTAACCCTGACAGCAACTTTCTTTCTTCCTCCAGGAGTACGATCTGATGGTCCTTCCCAATGCCTTCATGATCCACATGCCACACGCTCCCAGCTTCGACATCTCCAAGTTCCGCTCTAGCGCCAGCTACCGTAACTGTCTGAACACACTGAAGGACGAGTTTCACCAGGATCTGTCCAGGAAATATGGAGCCACTGCTCTCAAGTACCTCACTGCCCAGAGGAACATCTAAACTCCAGGGAGCCGGGATCAGGACCCTGAGGGCTCGGACTCGTGCTGGAGATCACTGGGCAGCAGGTGGAACCATAGAGCTTTATGGCCCATCTGAGCATCTGGGGCTGCTGTGCATTAATCCTGCAGTGGATGCAGAGACCAAGGAGAATCTGATGGGAGGATGAAGGACCAGGATGCAGGTGTTCCTTTAAGGAGCAAAGAGAGAAGCATTCAGTTTTAATTTGTTCTGACAATCAGGGCTTTTTCCAGAGGCAGTCTGTGTCTGCATGGATGCCAGGACCCGGCGGGACCCCGCTGGAACCCGCAGGACCCGGTGGGACCCGGCGGGACCCGGCGGGACCCCGCGGGACCCGGTGGGACCCGGCGGGACCCCGCTGGAACCCGCAGGACCCGGTGGGACCCGGCGGGACCCGGCGGGACCCGGCGGGACCTGGTGCTTTGGGGGAGAGACGTCTACGAGTCAGCTAGACCTGGAGAATGATTCAAGCCTTATCCACTTCATCACATTTACAAAGATATTTAATACCTTTTATTTTTTATCATAAATCTGAACCAATGATAGCGAATCATTTGAATTTACTAAGTTTTGATTACGGCTTTACACGCTAAGTTTTCCTTTTATATTGTTGGACCTCTAAGGAAAAAAGAAACAGTTTCATGGTTTCAGATCAGTCCATGTTTTGTGTGATGTCATCAGGGACGTGCTTTAAGTGTGTGTGTGTGTGTGTGTGTGTGTGTGTGTGTGTGTGTGTGTGTGTGTGTGTGTGAGAACGGGCTGCATCACCAACACGCGTGCTCAGAGTCACGCCGCTTCGTCTTGCATGTTAACGGTAGCATTACAGGTTGTTTTTAAGGCAGAGGAACACGTCCTCATTCAAGCGTTCGGGTTCCTTAGCAGCAGAAAGACGGACAGAGGAACCACGGCGTGTCGGTTTAATAGGAATCATTTTTTGTTCGTTTTGATGCCATTTTGTCTGAGTCACTGGATACATGTGCCATCTACTGATTCTGCTCATTTCTACAAGTCCAGCTCAAATGAATGCTTCCTTGCTGCTCGCTCCAAGTCCTTCATATTAAAATGAAATCCATCCGTAGCTCAGTTTACAGATCAGAAAATCCAGATCCCTTCAACAGAACCTGTCTGACAGCATGAAGTAGGCTAACTTAGCTCAATCTGACTTCTCTTGGCCTGGAAATGGTTACAGAACCGTCCTTTAGGAACTGGGCCTCTTTAAGGTCAGAGTTCGTAATTCTTCCAAAAACGGAACCACGGCTGACCCAGAAGAACATCACGGCCCGTCTTCAGAAATCATCTTCATGGACTTTTTGGGAAAATGTTCTCAGATCTGCCTTCTGCACATCTGGTTAAAATGAAGCCAGCCTTTCAGAAAGCTTCAGTGGAGTATGGCAGTGGCAGTGTGATGCTATGGGGGCTGCCCTGTTATGTGGCAGGAAGCAGGAACTCTGAACCTGAAAAAAAAATCTCAATCAGTTCATGACTTTAAGTGAGAGTAGAAAAGCTGAGCTCTGATTGGCTCAGAAAAATTATAAAATGAAATACGTTTTATTAATGGCCTAGTCAAAGTTTGTAGCTTTTATTAGTATTATTTCTATATGCTGTGTTTTTACAGTCAGAGGTATTAGTAGTTATTATAAACTCCAAGTCCAAATAATAAAATTAAACATTTGATGTTGTGGAAACACTGATTTAATCTGTTGAGGCGTTTAATCTCTAGACGTGATCTGGAATCCAACGCTGACCCAACCATCCGCTCTCAGAAGAGGATAGTTTGGATCTTCTGTAAATTTCCTGGAAAGGTTGAATCTCCTTAATCCTCCCAGGCTGTGATCAGGAAGAAATCAGTAAAAAGATAAAAAGATTAGTTTTTAATCAAAATAAGATCAAAGTTCTTAATCTGATCCGATTTATGGCAGCAAGAAAAGCATTTTAATTTTAGACGGACTTCCTGTTTCTGTTTTTCTGGTAACCACCTTTGTTTTATTCTTCCTATTAAAGCTTTAAGGTGGATTTCATGTTAAATCATATTTTGGCCTCCTGACGAGGGCTTCAGCCCCAATGATCCACCTTTACACGTCGACAGGATTCATCTGGATCTGACCCGTTTTTATTTCACTGTTCTGCCTACATGTGGGTGGAGTCATCATGTGGGTGGAGTCATCATGTGGGTGGAGTCATGTCTGATGGGGATGGACCGGATGGTCACCATGGAGAGCTCCGCTCCGTCCGCGCCGCCTCCATCCTTGTGTCGTTGATTGTGGTAAATGCTAGTGCCTTTTGCTGTATTGTGAACCTGGATATTGATTGTACAGATGTACGGACGACGCGGCCTGGAGGACGTCAGGCGCTCTATTTATTATTGTTGACTCAAATCAATCATATTTTTCTATGTAAGTGCTTTAAATAAATCTGCCCTTTTCTAATGAGTCAGCCTACTGTGTGTTTAATTTTACTATCTGGATTACGCAGACAATTATTTATATGCCACCCCCCCAGACTGAAGAGTCAGGGGGATACCCAACATTTGTGTTTATCAGGGTCAGTGGTTTTTTTAAGCCCAACCGAATCCTCCATGTGTGTAATTGGTCCAGTGAAAAACTTTTAATGGAAACTATTGTTTTGGAGACGCGGCTCCCCTGACTCTTCTCATCCTGTTTAAATGCAAATTGCAGAAAAATAATTGGATAAAGAAGTTTTTCTGCACACCTCTGCAGAGTTAACTACTCAATGACAAAGAGCAACAATGAATTTTCAGCAAATCAAATTACGTAACAGATGAGTGATTTTACATTTACGCAAAAATTATACACACACACACACGTGTGTGTGTATATATAAAAATATATATATATAAAAAAAAAAAAATATAAAATTGGAAAAAAAAAAAACAAAAACCAAAATTTTACACAAGAGGAAAACACATACATTCTCACACACGCGTCCCCAGAGGGGGGCTGCTGCCGACCACCACCAGCAAACAAGCGACAAGAGGCCGGCATCATCCACACCATCACAGGCCAACACAGAGACAAACAACCATTCATGCACACCTAAGGACAATTTAGAGAAGCCAGTTAACCTAACAGTCATGTTTTTGGACTGTAGGAGGAAGCCAGAGTACCCAGAGAGAACCCACACATGCTCAGGGAGAACATGCAAACTCCATGCAGAAAGACCACAGGCCAGGAATCGAACGCAGAACCTTCTTGCTGCAAGGCAACAGTGCTACCCACTGCACCACTAAGTGAATATGTGAACTAAATTGTTCATGGGGAGTATTGGCCTAGCGGTTGGAGCAGTGTGCTCTAACCCGGTTTGATCCCCATTGCCTCCACTCTGGGTTCCTGAGCAAAACCCCTAACCCTACACTGCTTCCAGAGCGCCGCATCATGGCGGTTTTAGAATGGTTCCTTTGACTGAAGAACATTTGATGATGCTAAACCCCAAACCACAGCAGACCAGGTCTATCACTGGTTCTCTTTGCAGAAATATCCAAACCCTTGATTGCAGAGGTGCATAAATAAAAACAAAAAAAAAAAGATTAACTTGGATCATTGTTGCTTCCAGAGAGCCGCTGATTTACAATATACCCCTCCGCTGCTCATCATCACTTCTGACCGTTTCTTACTGTACGCCAGCCAACCAGCAACAAGCTTGAAAAATGGGAGCCATCTTGTCTCGTTTGTACTAATGAAGGTAACCCAGCCCACATACACTGGAAAAAATCTAAATCTAGATAAGTAATTGCTTCTTAAAATAAATGCTTTTGTTCTTGAATTAAAAAGTAAAAGAGACATTTTGCCAACGGATGCAATTTACAGTTAAAATAAGAAAACGCATATTGTCTTATTTGAAGTGCATTTTAATCTAAATATCTTATTTTAAGCGTATAAATAGTCATTCTATTGGCAAATCATCTCATTTACCAACTCAAATTAAGGGTAAATACACTTTATTTCAGAAATTTTTATTTATATCTAGATCGTTTTTCCAGTGTAGAGATAAACCAAAATGTTGCAAAGACAATTTAGAGAGGTTTTGCACCATTGAAAATAATGTAGGATGTATGCTTGGCCCAATGGTGGCGCTGCGACATCGCCACAGATAGTAGCTGCAGAAAGACGTGTAACAATGAAAGACAGACCTACGTCAAAAGTCACAAGAACAGACGGATAATGGAGTCGGTAGCGTCACACAGGTTCCAGACTTTTTCCAAAGTTTGCCTCCGCTGGTGACAAGTTGAAATTACATAATTTTTGTCTAAATACAGCTGATCCGCAAACCAAAGCAACTTAGCTTGGCTCTACTCATCACACCACTTATCAAATGCTGCAACTACAGCCACCCAAATGCGGTAACATTTAATCACATCACACACTAGGTCAGCCAGTCTCATTACATTTATATTGGGATTTCTTTAAATTTAGGATTTAATTTACAGAATATTTTTTGTAAGGAAAGGCATAACACATTTTAGTTTACACTGTTATGTTCTGCCTGATTTAATCTTTGTTTTTGAGTCACTTTAGTGCCGGCTGCTCCAGTCCTTCAGGAGAACAGAGGTGGAGAAGGGGCGGAGCCAGCCTATTGAAGCTGCAAGTTGGTTTAAACCACTTCTCATCAGCAAGGGGGGGGGGAATGGGATTTTCCTGTTAATTTCAGTTAGGTTTTAGTGTGTTTCTCCCTTTGTATCTTCGATGTGGCCTAATCAGCCAGTATTTAAGTTCCCCCTTTGTCTCATGTAGCAGGTCTGTTTGTTTCAGTGGGTCTTTTTGTTAGCCTGAGTTAAATTCTGTTACTTTGACCTCTTTTATGGGCCCAACTTTGTAATGTGTTCTTTATTGACCCAAGTTCTTTGTTTTGGGTTCAATAAAAAGAAGACTTTTTGAATCTAAACCTGTGCCGGAATTTCCTTTGACTGCTCAGACCATCACAGTTTCCATTACAGCGTTGTGGTCCAGGTTTTGGCTTTTTTTTTTTACCCCACTCAGAATCAGGTACAATCAAAGATGAGGAAAGACGGAACCGCTACAGAAAAAGCAATGGTGGAAACTTTTATTAGATGAAGACCAAACTGACTGACTCAGACTGGCGGTGGTCCCCGCCAACGTAGGCCCGCTCTCCAGAGGTTTCAATCTAACATCATCGACTAATCATCCACTCCTCCCACATCCCTACATAATAACGGGGAACATTGGAGCCCTTTAAGCTGCCAGTTCACAGCAGGAGTTCATCTTCTTGACGCCTTCAGGGCTCTTAGCAATAACTTTTCAATAATTAGTCAGCCTCTGCCTGTAGCCCAACCAGCACCATATGGTAACAATGTCAGACACTAAATATACGTATCAATTATAGATCATTGGTGTCTTATTGGGATCTCTGTTCCCATGCATAGAGATGTCTGTGGCATGCACTCACCTAACATAGACCTACGGAATCCTACAATAACATGATATTTACAGTTGATTTAATAAAAAAGGCTTTTCAGTAAAAGTCAACAGCAATAACTCCAATAACAAA
>NW_015151864.1:56989-62730 GCF_000732505.1 Cyprinodon variegatus
GTGTTTTTTTTTCTTATTTTAAATGTAAATCTTATTCCATTGGCAAAGAGCATGCCTACCAACAGGGTTGGACAACTGGGCCCAAATAATCCTGGTAAAGAGTCTCACCTACCTGGGGGGGTTAAGTCCATGAAGTGGCCCCTGGGGTCAAAGATTAGGGTGTAACACCAGGGCCATTTATTAATCTGTGTACTTGTGCGTTCTCATGTTCTCATGAAGTATCATCACTCTCATTCCTAGTACTCTTCCAATTCACAAGAACAGCAGACGAGAACGGACAAAGTCCACGGATCTTGTTTTCACCCCTCTCTCTTTACCCAGAATGCATCAGAGCAGACTTCCAGGTTAGCTCTCACAGAGCTCAGAGTATTAAGTTAAAAGTTCTCTTTTCCTTTGCTGTTGTTCTATAAAAGTAAGATCATTTGAGGCGAGAACATTATACTTGTAAGCGTCACTATATGGCCCATTTAATGATTTAGTGCATAACTTAAAGGAAGTTCCAATATTGAGAGGACCGCGGCAGCCAGAACAGCTCCGAGGCTAACCGCAGCCACGTCTAACGTTAGCCCGTCTGCAGCAGCCGTCTCTCTGCAGAGCCCTGTGGGAAGTCTTGTGAATTGAGAAACGGCTCTTTCCTGCTGTAGTCATCTCTGAACAATGGGAGCTTCGGTCCACTTGAAAAAGTATCATTCTAGTACAAACTTGATCTAACAGAGAGAAATAAAGTCAGCACTGAAGGACTTTTTTGGTGTGAATGCACCCAAAGCATCTGAAAACTGAACCTGATTGGGTAGCGTGCTGGTGGAAGTCCAAAGTGCTCTCTCTGAGATTTTAGAAAATATAGCAAATTTAGAATTACTACATAGACTGTATTCAGACTCTTTGCATGCATGCAGGGCAGGTCTTCTTCCCGCCTGTCCTACGACGTTCCTCTGGATGGTCCTGATCCGGTTGGCTCCGATCTCAGAGGGGCAGATGAAGCTATCTCAGGGCAGCCAAAGGCCAATTATTAGTGTCAGAGTTGCGTCAGGATCGATGTCTATCCAGCAAAAAAACGACACCCGGCAGCGGCCCAGAGGAGTCATCGTCTCTAGATCAATGGCAATAACCGCAGCCCCTCTCCTTCTTCTGCTCTCCACCAGCTCAATAAAGGGGAGGCGCGCACTTTGTCTCTCTCCCTGCCATGATTAGCCTCTCAGAAGGCCAACAGTGATGTATACACAGTATTAACTCTGGGTGGTTATTGTCCTGTCGCTGCTCTATTGACTGCTCAGCCCTCTGGAGGGTTCAGGAGGTCCTGCGGTAACTTTCGAAATAAAACCTCCAGAATGACCTCTGGAGTTCAGAGTAATGCTGTTTACCGCTGGATGTTATTCGATGTCTCAGGGCGGCATTGTCCAGAGCATTAACAGCAAAAAAAGAATAAAGAGGAAGTCTGTAAAGTGGTTAGAACGTCTGTAGTGGATGTTTTCAGGTAATTAGATGATCGGCCAGCACAGTTTGCTGTGATTTCTGACACCATCAGTGAATCTGATTTATGCTTTGGAACAAATTAAGAGCTGCGTAATCTGGGGGGACAATTCTGATATTAATTGAGATCATGTCATTTAAAAATTCAGAGCTAATTAGTTTTGCGCCTGAAGTGTTTTTCTGTCAGGGTAAGGAGACGCATTGGTTGGTCAGCGATCTGATTCTGTCCCTGGTGTTCCAGACGGTGGGGGGGCTTCATTGTGTATTCTCATGGAATAATGAGAAGACCGACCGATTCATCATTTCAGACAGCTTCTCTTGCTTTGCAAAGACTCCTGCAGCTCGTGGCTGAATGATGTTAATACCTGGATTTATTTTCTGCAGATTAAAGGAAGGATTTCTCATCTTGTGGTGCAACTTCTCTCTCTGACTCTGATGTTTTTTCTGATTTGTCGTCTCTCTCTCTCCTGAGATGAAACCTGAGGACGAAGCAGCAATTGTTATAACGAACTGAACCAGGTCTATGCAAGCTGGGCATTATAGGAACCTAGAGGTGAACACGTGTATAGCAATTTGTGCTTAAATTTAGGATGTATAAGTTTTACCTACAACAAAAAACAGAAACAAAACATGCAATAATTTATTAAAATAAAGGAGCTCTAAATCTGATGTATCTGAAAAGGCAAACAGATTCTGTCCAAATTCCTTATTAGAATAAAAACTATCATCCATATTTTAATGTTTATTTTTCTGTCATATTCAGAGTTAATTTTTATTTATTATTTGTTCCCTTTGTGTTTAGGAGAGTTTTATTTCATTGCATTCTACTCCACTTGATAAGTCTCCTCCCCTCAGCTTCTCTGCTTGTCTGTCTGTCTCAGCTGCATCTTATTTCCTCTGATTAGCTCATCTGGCTTCTTCGTCATTTTCCTGCATTCATTTATTATTTGAGACCTCTGTGGTGTTCTTTGCCGTTCCTGTTGTTCCTTTAAGCTCCATCTTTGGCGCAGTTGCAAACCAACCATTTAATGAAAGTGAAATATACTTATCTACCTCAAGTGTTGCATTAGTAGAATATTTTAACTTGGCGGTGAATATTTACTCCCCCTTTTTTGATGAATATGAGTTAATGAGTTTAATCACCTGTGCAGGGAGGCCAGATTAATATAATTTTAAGGGGCATATACACGACCTTCAGGCAAAAACCTTTCTAATGAAAGATAGCACCCAGAGCTGTAGCTTGGTCATTAAAGACAAAAAAAACAACAAGAGAACGACTGTGATGCTAAACATTTGGAAGCCAACAGTTCCAGGATCTAGTTTGCGATGTGGATCGAGCGACTGAGAACCCAACCCAGACCCCCCTGCAAGGTTAAAACTACTGGTTTCATTTGCAGTGATAATGCAGGCTGAGTCTGAGAACCAGGAAGAGAGCGGCACAGTAGAGGTCAAGAAGAAAAGGAGGGAAACCAATGAAAGAGTTCAATCCAAAGAGGAAAGACTTTAGGAAAGCAAACCTGCTGAACTAAAGGTGGGAATTTTCTCAGCTTTCCCAATCCCTGAACTGAAACAGGTGTGTGAATGCGTCTGTAAAGAATACAGACAGTTAACTGGCTCCAGCCTTGAACAGGACAAACACTTAGATCCCTGTAGTTTGATTTGTTTGTTTTAAACCTGCAAGTAAAAGGATGCATATTTACATTTATATCAACACAGCTAATCGCTGAAACTTTCATTTTAATCTAAAACAGGGAAAATCTGTTGTTTTTTTGCTATGAGGGTTCCGACTTCAGCCTTCAAAAGCAGAGAGACACGGCAACGTCTCAGAAACCGCTTCGCTTTGAAGGCAAGTGTTTTTCTTTTGGGTTGGAAGAAAAAAAACTAAAATTTCATTAAAAAAAATCAGAAAGAAGGCAAAATAAAAGCTGAAACTCAAAAATGTTATTATAATTTAGATGATTCAATTTACTGACCATATTTCTATGTTGCAGAGTTTAGCCTGGTTTCCTTGCAGCTGGAAGGTCTCAGGTATGAATTCCATCTTGGGGTCTTTCTGCACGTGTGGATGATAAAAGCCTCCTCTTGTTTCAGACACCCACCTCGTTGAGGAAGCTGCAGCCGGAGTCGTGCTTAATGAGGGCGAAGGGGCCAGGACGCATTTACACGATGGCTTCATTAGAGAGACGTGTTGCAGCATTTGCTAAATGAAGCCCAAGCGGTGCAGCGTTGATGCTCCGTGAAACATGAGTGTCCACACAACATGACCTCAGGTCTCCAATTAATGACCAGCTTCTCATCTGGAATGGCGGACCAAACACCTGCTATCAACATCTGCTCACAGCAAAATGCTTTTTCTGATCCATCCATGAGACCAACTTCCCTTCTTCTCAGCGTAGAGAACGCTATCTGGAGATATCCAGATTTTATTTTCATTTTAAATCAGGCATTTAGGGAGGCTGCTACTGAAAATGCAAATAGATCAACTCTTCCTGCTGCAGACGTCACTCTGACACTCATTAAATTCTTCCTTTAGGTTTTCATAAACATGCTGATCTCATGTCTGACACCCAGACAGCAGACGGCTGAGCATTTCCACAGTAATGACCTGTTTGAACAGTTTCAGTCTGCGTTCAGAGCTCATCATAGCAGAGGTAAAAGTCACTGGTGACTCAGATGATGGACATGTGTGATTGTCCTGTCAGATCTCAGTGCTTTACCTGAAACAGTGACATGCCTCAGGAAGGACTTCTGATCCAAAGTAGCGGTAAGTCATGGCGATAAGTGCTGCCTAAATACAAAGACCTCCCGATGTTCCTATCTAGGGGCTATATGGTTTCCCAGAATCCTTTGTGACAGGACCTTAAGGCAGCGCCAACCTCATGAAGTTCAACTAAAATCAGTTATTTCTTCACTGTATCCTGTGTGACACACTAATGTCTCCATATTGATTTTATAACCTAGATCTTCAGCCGTTCCCTGCATTTGTGTGATAAAGTTTAATTTTATTTTTGTTGTTCTTTTCTAGAAGGCTGTATCCCCATTTTAACAACCATCATCCATGTGTCGCAAAATGACGTCCAGACGGCTGAATGCCTTCTGGATTCCAGCCATTTTCCTGGATAGTGTTCTTACTGTTGACCCAGAATAGGAGCAGGAGGTAGGATCTATAACCAGGGATTGAATGCAGGTTTTTATAGACGCCAAACAGGTTAAACAGCTTTAGACGTGTTTGGTTGTTTTTGGTGGCTCCTGCTAATAATAAATATTTCTCATCCTCCAGCCTTAATTTTGTAAAATCACACAATGCAGTGCTTGGATCAATGTTTGTTTTTATTTAATAGAATTGTTTAAAATAAAGGAATATATTTTAGCTGGCAAACCTTCATTATTAACCATTATTCATCCAAACCCATCAAGTTGATTGCAACCCTGCAGATTCCAGCCTGGAAGTTGTTCTGACAGAGGCGAGGGTTTAGAAGAGATGCCTGACGAGGCAAAAAATTGACAAACAAACTGCATCTTTCCCAGTGGGACTGAGTTTGGTTAGACTGGAGGAAGTAGGTCAGAAGAAATAGATATTTTAGATTTGTCACTTTTGCTGAATTTAAATTTAGGGGCTGTGTTCTCTGAGGGCCGGAGTCGTTGGCCGATTACGTCATAGCGGGATGCAGAGGCCTGTTCGGATTGGAAGACTCCTCGTTATGCAGCCGACAAATGCAGCCTTCAGTTTGCCCGTTTTGAAGGATGGGTCCTACGTAGCCTCGGATATCCAGTGATTCATTGCAAGTCAAAGCAAGCCGGCTGCTCCTTGATCAGAAGAAGGGACTTGGAGTTGAACAGTGGTGAATATCAGCAGTGCAGTTTATGTGTAACACAAGTATATGAATAGTTCCATCTAAAATGAATGAAAATGGTTGTTTTAAATGGTTATTGAGTCAGATTTTTGGCGGATAATTTTTTTATTTATTGAAAGGTTTTTATCTGTCCCTGTTGCTCCTGAAAAATATTATTAAAGTCGTAGGGAAGCCATATTTAAATATCAAATCATTCTGGCTTAAACATGTATATACATTTATTCTTTGTCAGACTATTTTGTCACAAAATTTAGAACATTTCTATAAAAAAAAAAAAAATCCTGTCTTAAAATCTATGTTTTTTTCCGTTATCTTCTGCAGGCCAGTTAGTTCTACGTCAGCCTGAACACCTAAATTCGGCCAATCATACAGCAACAGTCATCTGTCAATCAAATGTTTTCGGTCATAGCATCTTGA
>NW_015151864.1:62966-66493 GCF_000732505.1 Cyprinodon variegatus
GGAATTTCCCATTGGGAACCTGCTAGCACTAAGTTGCTAACTGATTAGCAATTTAGTGCTACTTGGTCCCAATGGAATTTCCCATTGGGAACCTGCTAGCACTAAGTTGCTAACTGATTAGCAATTTAGTGCTACTTGGTCCCAATGGAATTTCCCATTGGGAACCTGCTAGCACTAAGTTGCTAACTGGTTAGCAAGATGCTTCCAAGAGGCTGGCCACAATCAAACTTCATTGTGAACCTTCCACCACAACAATCCCGCCCCCTTGATCGCATTCACTTTATTCACTCGTGTAAAGTTGGACACCACTTGGGAAAATTCGTAACTGCAACGGTTGAAGTAGCCGCTTCCCTCTGACTTTAACACCCAAAACAGCAGTAAGAAGTTAGGTAGTCATTCTTTTCCTGCCAAGTGTGTCAACTTTCACGGTTGCTAGGCGACATAGCATACAGAGGAAGGCTGGACCTGTTTGAATCCACAGCAAAACTCTTCCAGTTTCCTTTTTTTCACGGACCTCGAAGGATTCAGTCCAGGTAGACCGGGTCCATGGAGGGCAATAACACCAGCAACCAGGGCGGAGCTACAAGGAAGGGCAGTGGTGGCCATGGTCCCTCTTATCCAATCATTGGCCAAACCAACCAGGGGATTTGTTGATCCCACAGGAAAATTATTTACCACCTCAGACCAAGCAGTTCCTCTCTAAACCAGAGGGTGGCAGCAGTGGTAATCATTTATTACTATTTGAAAATAAAACAGAACAGATCTTGTGCTCTTTTCAGATCTAGATGTGTGAGACACCAAGGAATCTTCTAAGAACTTAAACATAAAGAAGAACAACTGGATGTTTTGCTCATTCATTTTCCACTTGGTTCTGGAATTAGAGTAGATTGACCCTTTTAGCACATTGATCCCTGCCTCTAGTTTTCCTAAATAGAGTAAAAACTGCTATTGTCTTTGGATCTGAACACCTTTCAAACACATACTAATAATAATACAAGATTTCTTATACATTATCTGTAAACTTACTTTTCCTTGAACAAAGAAACATTCATTAGCTGGATTAATTCGGTTGGACAGTATGTACGTTTGACCAACACTGGCACGGTACTTTAGAAATTAAATGACATCAAAAGATGTTCTATTTGTGTTAATCACCAGGTTAATTGTGTGTTATTGATAACCTAATTTAGTTTTCTACAACTAAAAGATGTGCAACTTTGTAGAAACTGTCCTTAAACGGTTTTCAGCCTTAAAAGGAAATACTGCAAATATTGCAGTCAAAGATGAAAAATATTCACTGTTAGTTTAGGGGAAATGAAAACGAAATGGAGAAAGAGCAGGATTTTGATGAATAAAGTATTACTGTAAGTATAAATAGATTGACTTACAGAATGTTTACTGGTTTTAACAAGGAGTGAAGAGGTGGATGTTTTTTTTTTAGACGTAAACATGCAAAATACGTCCAAAATAAAGTGTTCCTGTGGCTGTTTGTTTCTGATTGCTGAACTCTGGAATAAAAGCTTCCTGAACTTTGTCCAGCAGCGGTAAGAAGCTCCCGCCGGGGTCTGTGCGGCAGCTCAACAGTGACGGAAAACGCTGCTCGCTGGTAACCCACTCTTATCTAGACTCTCGGTTTCGGGGCAAACGGCGTCCAACCAAACCAACCGCGTCACATCAAACTGTTGACCTCATTCATATTCATGCAGGCTTCTTGTGCAAACCCAGACAAAGAGGAAGTGTCTTAAGCAGGACAGCAGAGGAATAACTGAAAACACACCAGTGAGAGGAAATTAAAAGGAAGGAGCTGCTGCTCTGCAGGACATTGAGAAATGTTTAAGCTCAGGAGCTTTCCTAGGTTTAAAAATACTGTGATCCAACCTGCAACTCTTAATCTTAAATCATTGCAGTTGTTTGTTGCAAAATGGCCAAATGTGTTTTAGATGCTTAACGCCATAACTTAAACTTTTACACCTTGAAGTCAGAGCCAAGACTTTAGAGCATTAAGGATTTTTAGATGCTCCTTTGAGCAGAACATGTGAGTCTGACACATGTTGTGAGGAGCTACCCTGTGCTTCTCCTTGTCTTTTTTTTTTTTGCTTTATTTGTTGAGCAAAGCCAGACAGCATAGTGGAGTATATTTACCAGACTGTTCAGAGGCTTTCAGATTTCAACGAATTTCACCATTTGCTGCAGCAGATTAGGGTTGTTTTTAAAACTAGTGGTGTTCCCATACCACAACACCAACTACAGGCACCTAATTTCAACTGAAGGACAAAGTTAAGCTTTTCTGATCGTTGATGTTGTTCCATCATCATTGGATCACCCACAGCTCAATCCAAGATGGATGATGTTCCTAGATAGTGTACATAAAGATGAAGACGTGTTTAAGCATTAACAGAATTTATGCCAGTCACGTTTAACCAGGGACACTGGAAGTCATTTAGAACAAGGGGTGCTGTGAAAATGTCTTTGTTTTTTGGGACAAAAGACCTATGAGCCTATCGGCCTGTTTAAAATACTATAAAAATAATTATTAAATAGATTGAGGTTCACTACTTTATTGTCATATACACCTCAGTGCACGCAACCAGGGTCTGTAAAACACAGACATCATCAGTTCTGAGGTGAATATTAATTAAAATATTAATTAAACTTCATAATAACACTACAATGTAAATTTGGTCAGCTGGCGGGAACCTGAGTCACTGTGTTTATGTCACTCATCACTATTGGCTCCAAAATTCTTTTACACAAACCACAAGGAAATAAATATTATTATACTATTTAAACATTATTTTACAGTTCTCCATATCCATAACCTAAAGAACACTGGATCAAAATAACACTCTAAAATACTATGGTTACATTAAACCACACAAATAGATATGAAAGTGCGCGGCTGCACCATGCTCTTAATTTAACACCTGTAACTCTGCCTGGTTACAGGTGTCCAAATGTAGAGGTGCACTATGAGGATAAAGTCTCTCATGAGCGGAGGAATCCGGAATGCGTTTCTGCGCCATATTTCCTGCTCCTTTCTCTCATTAGTCTATATACATTTACTAGTCTGCTGCTGTGATCCCTCTGTACTCTGACCACTAGTTTGCTTGACGTTGCCATAAAAACTTTACTTTCGTGAACTTCCGTTTATTAGGCCTCAAAATAATTAAATAAGAATCCAAAAACAGGTAAGATTAAAATTAAAAATGTCAAAATCATTTCCCAAAATATTCTAAAGGAATAAATAGTGCAAAGTATTTTTTATATTTTTTTCTAAATCTCCCTCACGCCACTAGAGGGGGCTGCAGCACCCTCACTTCCCGTGGTCATGCGTTTAACAAAATCATTGATTTAAGCACGAATTGCAGAGGAAGATCTCACCTTCTATCTCAGCCCTTTTGTCATCTTGTCCATTTAGCTGAGGATCGAGCTCAATGAGGAGGAGCCTCTGCGTACTTTCCAATTTTATCTAAAGTCAGCCAGGAAGTCTTTTCACCAAAGCCCCCATGCATTCAGTCTAGAGTCCT
>NW_015151864.1:66960-69802 GCF_000732505.1 Cyprinodon variegatus
TTTTATTTATGTATTTTTCACCCACAAAAGAGCATTTTAGCGGGCGACCCGTCGGGGACCCGCTCGTACCCGACCCGTTGCAGGACTCTAATTCAGTCCCTCTCATACATCATGAACATATAAGGTGATGCTCGAGTCACTCTGGCCATCTTATGTCAGCATAAGAATTGACATTTTTTCTGACTCAAACAGAGGAGTGAACAGGCATAGAAATGAACAGATGTAACCGTTAGTAAAATAAAATGAAATTAATCTTCAACAACGTGGCAGGTCAAACACTCACATACTGTATGTCAACTCCTGCCGCTGCAGCTTTGGATGTTTTTCAGATGCATGAAAGCTTAAAGTTTGCTTCCTCAGATGCATGAAACGCATC
The DNA here is from genome assembly GCF_000732505.1 of Cyprinodon variegatus. Lineage (NCBI taxonomy): Eukaryota > Metazoa > Chordata > Actinopteri > Cyprinodontiformes > Cyprinodontidae > Cyprinodon > Cyprinodon variegatus. Next base: position 67,337 of record NW_015151864.1, read on the forward strand.
ACATGACCTCTCAACTCCCAAGAGGAACATCTGCCATGATCCAAGAAAACCAGAAGCCCCAACACTAAAACTGTTCGGTCTGAAACATCGTAATCATTCCAGTCTGAAGGGAAAATGTTCAAATTAATTTCTGAATTAATTTTCAAAAATTAAACTCTTTATTTTAACTATATCGTTCAATTTCATGCTGATGACACACAGATGTATGTACAGTAATCTTTGTGAGGTCACATCAATGCTTGGATACTCGACCAAGGTTTGGTTTCCACACCCCCTAATCCTGCCCTCAGTGCTTAATCTCAGATTAACGTTCAACAGAAAGGTGACAGGGAGAGGTTTTCAGTGTTGCTTCATGGATTTAATCTCAGATGTGGCAGCACAGATTTGGCAAAGTAGAGTGTATTTACACTCTCCTTAGCTGCGTGGAGAGTCATCCGTCAAGATGTTCTTTTTGGACCCAGAAGTCATCAAAACTGCAGGAAGAGCTGCAGACATGAAGAGACCACAATAAAACATCTTTTTTTTCTTTTCCTAATTCTCATAGATGTCTCAAGGTTTTCGCTTTGGAGAAAACAAAGAATACACAGATTTGTTTTACTGCAGAAACTCTATTAATGCTTTCATTCGAAGGTTAATGACTCCAAATACCAGTTTCTTATTTTTAGGAAGTCTGTGTCACAGATAAGCAGTGATTAACCAAATGTGATATTCAGAGACATCTCCTGTTTTGAAGAGCGTTTAGATTCAGCGTCTGAGCCGCCTGGCACAAAACAATCCGTTTAACCCTGTAATCACAGCAAATCTTGTTATGTGAGGATGAGAAGAGACGTGATCATGTTTTCTGGCTGAGAGCACAGACTGAAGAAACAGCAGCATCTCTGTCTTACAAACTGTGTGGTTTTCAAGCAACTATAATGACTGCAGATGTCAAAGAAATTCCACTTTCTTTATTTTATAGTTTAACTTTGACTGTCAAACAATCCGTTGAGAGTTAATGATCGGTTGTTACCAGTATTGTCCAAAACTTACCTCCCACAGGGTTGAAAGAACTCAGGCCTTTCTATGTTTTACTTCAGTGAAAAATCTCATTAAGGTCAAGGATTCCCAGTTTAATTTGACTTCTGTGGAGTTTCCTGGCACCAAAACATCAACTCTTTTTATCTCGAAAGCAGCAGGAGTTGAGGAAGAGAGAGGCGTCACTTGTCACACATCTTGGCTGCTTCCAATACTGGAAATCTGCATTTTTGGCCAAATGTTTTCTGAATAGTGCCGGCATACCTCGTCAGACCAGCATACCATTAGTCAATATGCATGCACAAGACGTCAGAGTGTGTTTCAGGTAGAAGTGTGAACTTACTTTCTGTAATTATAACCTTCTGTTTAGAGCTGAGGTCACAGGAATGTACCAGAGGAAAATGGGGAATGAAAAACTGTTACTATTTTGCTATAATCAAGTTTAGGCCTCACATACGTTCATTTTATGTGGATTTAATTGTATGGTGATATTACTATAGTTTAGAAGATGTCTGTAATTATTTGAATGTAAAAAAAAATACCAGACATCCATGGATTAATGGTTGATGAAATACATTTTTTTTTTTTTTGAAATATGCTCAACATTAGCTATGACCAGTGAACTTTTCTGAAGTAAAAAAAATTGACTTTATGCGGTGATCTTCTCATCATGAAATGTTTCATTATGCATATGCTGGATTACGTTTAATCTGTTGACCCTTACAGATAAAAGGAGTACAAACAATTGAAGATTGGTTTTAAAAAACGGCTTCTAAATGCCTTCTGGACACCTTTAAAGGTATGATGTCGCGGCTGCACTGTGTCCATAAAATGAACTTGGTGGTTGCATTGTGGATAATCTAAGTTTCTAACTGTGTCCAACTGTGTCTATATTGGTAAAAAATTTACCGTTGTAATTTTCATGTGTTCTGAGTTGTTAGGTGTAAACACATAAAAACGGTTGCTGGTGAACAGGTGGGTTGTTAAGCAAGTTAAAGGCTAAAGTGCTTAGCTGTATCTGTTAATAGAAGAGTCCATAGGAGGTCCTTTTGTCTTTCAGACATGGCGGTATATAAGCAGAGAGAGGGTGGGTTGGATTTCAGAGGCTGTTTCCTCCAGGGACCCGGTCTAGCTTGACTGGGTCCTTCGAGGTCCATGAAAATAAGGAGACAGGAAGAGTTTGGCCATGGATTCCAACAGGTCCAGCCTTCTCCGTCTTTCAATGCCGGTACGCTCTGTTGCTTAGCAACCGTAACAGTTCACACCACTGATCTCTATTCACTTGATTGCTGTTTTTCCTTTGGAAGTGTGGGACAGGGTGAAGCCACCGGCCACCATATTGGTACTCCCTAGTTACACTGGTCGCAATGTAACCAATAAATGCGCTACAGTATCGAACAACGATGATGTTCTCAGTTTCAGGGGTAGTGTCCAGACCTCAGCAGAGAGCCA
>NW_015151864.1:70054-71283 GCF_000732505.1 Cyprinodon variegatus
TCTCAGCTTTATCTATTATAGTCTCCTGGGTTAGTTTAGCATTACCAGCCCAACCCTCCATCACACAACGAAAACCCAATCACTCCATTCACCACTTGAACCTTGTTTCTTGTCCTGTTAGGGAAACTGTCAGCTTTACTTTAAGTTTTGCAGGATGTTGTTTTTCTCTTTTCGGAGCGGTACAACAGTTTAACTAATTCATTTCCTGTGTTAAAACATCTCCAAAACTAATAAAACCAGAAAGAAACAGAAGGAAATGACTAAACTTAATGATAAGGAGTCATTTGTAACTCGGCTGGGAAGTGGGATCCAATCGCTGTCGGTGCTTTTCATTAAAGCTAAAACAATGGCTGACAGTTCATTGACTGCAGTCATTAATTTCTCTGGATCCTGCTCTTATCTTCATCCTTTGTCTTCACTTCTTCTTTTTGAACTCTATTCAAGCCGAGTCTAATTTTATTTTACAGTTACCACTGAGAGCGACCTCCATTTTTAATCAAGAACCTCGGGAGGAAAGATGGAGCTTTTCTTTAGTTCAGTCAATGAGGTTTTTGTTGCGTTCCTCAATTAATCTATCAGCTCTGCCTCAATCATAAAGATCAAACTCTTTTTTTAAGTAGTATTTCCTCCTCTCACAGATCTAACTGGAATGTTAGAGAAAGAGCAGCTCTTTCCTCCATTGTCCTGCTTCAGTCTTTTGTTTGCAGTGGATAACATCAGTGTCAACGACAGAGCGACTTTATTTAAATGTCAGAATGAACTGAACTTATACTCATTAATTCTTGAATAAAACAATCAAACTCTAGGAAAATGGAAAGGTAAGAAGTTAGAAAATGCAATGAGCTGAAATCTGCAGCTTGAAGACTCCCAGTCTGTAATGATCTCTGTGTTTGGTCTTTAGCTGCATCCAGATTACCGTTCCCTGCTTTTATAGAGTCATTCCCACCATGCTGCACTTCTAACACACTGATGTACTGAAAGTTTGGGCCAGAAGCCCTGATAAAATGGTTCTTAAGATGGAGCTCTGCTGTCCTGTACAGTAATCGCCCCATCTTCTAATGGGGGGGATCACTGAGGACATTATTGTGGTGCCGATTTGTTACACTTTACCTCAAACTGCTTTTAGACTGAAAGCTGGATGGTGCAGTGGTGGAAAGAATACTCAGAAATGTATTAACCCTGTAATGCCAAATGTATCATATTTGATACATACGGTTTCTGAAATGTTT
>NW_015151864.1:73109-73937 GCF_000732505.1 Cyprinodon variegatus
AAAAAAAGTAATTTTCTGTTTTGTTTTATTCTTGGATCGGGCTTTAATGGGTTAATTAAACAAATAAATACTCCAGTAAAAGTATCACACAGACATTTGTACTTAAGTAAAACTAAAAAAGTATTTGCTTTAAAAAATACTTAAAGTACTTTCTGAATGAACTGCAATATTTCAGAAAGATCATTAAGTGTACCTACTATTATATTTGCATTTTCTTTAATGCATCAATAATGTTATTTTAAAGAACAATGCTGTGAATAATGCATGTTTCGTTTTTACCTTCCGCCAAAGTTCACACTTTAGAACTGTAATAATGGAATTTTAGGGATGATCTGATAAGTGAAATATTAAGTGTGAAAAAGAGGACTGATTACATATATTTAATATGAAATGACTGTAGAGTAAAATAGCTTCTAGCCTCACGCAACTAAATAAATAGAACTGGTCCTGTAATTTGAACTATGGTCAGGAAGAAAAGTCGCATTAGTAATTTATTCTTTATGATACGCCAGCATTCATAACATGTAGGCGAATCACTGTCCCCCAGACATCCGGTTATATTTTTTATATTTATATTTTTTTAAAACCAGTCCGGCGCGTCTATGACTTCATCCAGGCGCTGGACTGGAGTTGTGACAGGCAGCCCGGCCCACAGGCGGCGACGCTCTACCCCTTCTATTCATTCTAGCTCATCTGAATCGTTCATCTGGAGAGCGAGATCATCTGTGGTAGCAGCTCTAGACATCTTCCAGGCATGAGAGGAAAACTAGCAGCAGTTCAGCGGACAGGATGAATGAATGGTAGCCGGCGTGGGCGGATGACGTCAAG
>NW_015151864.1:75611-77347 GCF_000732505.1 Cyprinodon variegatus
GTGCAGACACAGTTCAAGTCAGAAAGCATTTTAAGATGTTTGTTTTGAGATTAACAGAGAGACCAGTTTGGTCTGGTCTGGTAGTTCAGTAAACAGAGACTCAGACTGGAAATGCATGGGAAGAGAGATTAGTTAGAACGTCGCCAGGAGGAAGTGAGAATTTGAAGTGAAGATGCTGATTTCTTACAGTTTCTTGGAGAGAGGAGAGGAAGAAGATTGGTGAGCCCACAGGGATTGAGTTTGGCAGAGATGCTGTTATGGCTCCAGAGATCCGGAGGGTGGACAGGCAGGTGAGCGTCCGAGGATGGATCCAGGATGACAGCTAAGCTGCTGGGATAGAAGGAGGACAAGAAGGTAAGTTTTTATCTCTAAGCACAAAGCTCAGATGCGATGGAGCTAGCAGGTTGGTTACCACTATATGGAAATCTAACCGCCCGTTTCAGGGAATTCACTCCTCTAAATGCTGCTACCTGATTGCATCCAATTGGAACCAGCTGGAGTCTCGCCTGGGCTGAAGTTTCTGAGGAGGAAAAGGTAAGAAACTCTTAACACAGCTCAGCACACAATCCTGTGGACTCAACAAAAAACTCATATAATCATTGATTAAGACAGACATACTAAGCAAAGAGAGAAAATGTTAATCTGTCTACATTTTTTCATTTTGAGAAAATCTTTTAACAAGAATTTTAAAAAGTATTCAATTCACTGGCAGAAGATTTTGGTCATTTAAATTCGTCAAAATTAACTGAGAATATCTGATACAAAACTTAATCAATATGATTTTTTTAGCCAGATGAATGTACATTTGCTTTTCTGCTGTAATTAAAGAAGCTGAACAGGGCTATTATCTAGCATTACATCATCAATTCTCTGCGCTAATTGGCAAAGGCGACTTGTTTTATTTTATTTTTTTAAAGGGAGTTGAATAACTTGTTAAGATGTGAGGATTAAATGCATATTTAGAATTATATATGATATTTATGTCATGCTTTTTAATGTACGACTGTGCAGAAAAATGCTATATTCATAGTGTCTTTTTTTTCCAAAGAAGCTAAATAGGTCTGGACTGTTGTTTAATATAATGACTTCTCTAAGTTGGAACCAACATTGATAAGCATCGAAGCAAACACCCATGAAAAACCCGACTGTTACGCATGTTAATCATGTTTACACCTCGCTAGTGGCACTTTTGTAAAAGCTAACTAAACAAATGAATGGAAAACACAATGTGACATCATGAATGTAACGTGTCATGAAAAGCATTACAGTAGAATTAGCAGAGGAGTTGAAAGTACAAGTACTTGATGTAAATTGTAGTGTAGTAAAAGTAGAAAGTATCCATGATTGAATCTACTTACAAGTACATACAGTATACATAAAAAATTTACTAAAGTACAAGAAATAAGTACTTGTACTTCATCACATCACACCACTAGCAAGGTGAACCCACGGTGGTTTTTGCATCCAGTGATGGCGAGATGAAGCTTCATAAAGCACTGAAGCGTTCCATTCTCTCATTTACCAAAGCTTCAAATGGAAAGACTTAGGCTCAGACAAACCTTATGGTCGTTTTGTATATATGGAGTGTATTCAGTTTGTGCTGCAATCCTATAGAAAATACTAAGGACAGTTTTAAGAGGAAACCAAAGGTGAATTAAATCCCACTGACCTTCAAACAATCAAACAAAAATGGGTCCCAGTCAATGCAAAACATTTGTTCTAGGTTGTACTGCGAT
>NW_015151864.1:79267-85330 GCF_000732505.1 Cyprinodon variegatus
AACCTTCTCAGGCTCCATATTTACAGTAAAGATGGTGAACATTTCTGACCCTAAAGTTAACTACGTTCTTTATTCCCGTAATAAACAGAAACAACAGTAAACACCAGAACTGCTGAATAAAAATAAACAGGATTTACAAAGATCGAAGCACTCCATGGGGTTTATATGAACTGCTGTATGTAACTGCTCCCCACCATCAGTCAAACAGATAAAACCAAGCTTCTCTCCAGCCTTCAAGGGACAAATAAAAAGATGAGCGTCCTGTTTTTCCTGGTATGTGTGTGTCTGTGAGTGCGCAGACTGAAAATGCTTAGTTGCTGGAAGCTGTCAGGCTGATGAGCCCGCTGTGACCCTCTCCACGGTGTCACCTGCTGACATGAGCAGGAAGCTGGGAATGGGCTGTCTGTGTAAATGCCTGATTGTGTTCGCCTCAACTTTATCATATTTTGATTTCCTGGATGTTACAGCCTGATTGTGATGATAACGGGCCTCTCTGTCAGCAGTCAGCATAAAATGCTCCTGTAAGCATTTCTGCCTCTCATCAGCATTAGTACCACACACACACACACACACACATGCAAACATGCACATGTTTAGTTTTTTCATTCAAAGAGTTTCTGCTCTGCTCCCTTCATCAGCTTCACACTTTGAAAATGTTAAAGAGGATAAATTCATAATTTCAAGGTAACTCCAGCTCTCATCCTCGTTGATGCTTCAGAATATCAATCAGCTGCTGCAGTTTCAGGAAAAGCCGTTGCAGTTCTCCCTCTCTGCCTTTCAGCCTGTCATGTGTGCAGCTTTCCTCTTTCAGTCTAAATGATTGGGGGAGGGGGTCAACTCAAAACACTCCCAGCATAATTCAGTTAAAATCTAATAACTAAGCCAAAGAGCTGCCATCTGCACTGGGAAGAAAAGAGACAAAAATGGTTAAAAACCAATATCCATAAGTTTATACAATCATGTTATTCTATTGTTTTATTGTCAAAAAAATTAAAAAAAGTTTATCCTGAGTAATTTGGGATGGAGTTAAATGAGCTTTTAAACTGATTTAGAACAATTGGAATGTGTTCAAAATCCAATAGGTAAATAAACATAATTTGGGGAAATTCGCCGAATCAGAAATCAATAACCTCTTAGAGAAGCGATTCTTAACAAACCAAGAGGGAATACAGTTTTTGTTTTTTTTTTTATCAAAAAACTTTCATTTCCTCTGCTAAGGTCAACATTCTGATTTTTTATCGAGTTTTCTTATTTCATGTTTCACATAATTAAAACTAAAGATCACATTAGAAGAAAAGAAATCAGGGTAGAAACCTAAACAGAAAATTCATAATTTTCTCATTGAAAGAAATATTCCTTTTGCCAAAAGCTGATGTTATATATTTACCAATCGACCATAATGCCACTAATTAAACCACTTATAGATCATAATTATCAAACATTTTAATTTCAGTATAGTTTTAGTCTGTGGCAATCTAAATACTTTGCTCTCTTTTGAAAAGATTTCTTTAATTTCATGAGATTTATTTAATAGGGAATAAAAACCTATTAGTTAGTTTTTCCTGGTTAATCAGTTGTTAATGAGCTGGTGGCCTATTTAGCTTAAATAAGAATATGATTGATGTGTATCAGAGCGCTAGCAGCATGTAAACTTAAAACTATAGAGGAAGCAAAGCAAATGTACGGATGAGCTGTGTTCAGAAAAGCCAATGGTTAGCAGTTATGAGGAAACTCGTTTGATTTATGTTGTTTTATGTCATTCTGTGTTTGCTTGCTAATTTGTTTAATTCCTATTTTGTGTCATTCTAGTGGTTTTCTGGTTGTATTTGAGTTCTTATGCTTTTTTTTTCTATGCTGCCATCTTGTGTCAGTCTTCTTTGCCCTTTTTCCCTTCTGGATCCTTCTGTCCACACCTGCTCCCGATCAGTTGATTACTCTTTTCTTTGTTCTCTTTACTACAGATACTCCTTCTCTGCTCTATGTGTTTCTGGATTACTTTCATTCCTTCATTCTCTTCTTAACCCTTTATTTTTTATTCCCTTCTGTTCCCCTTTATTTTGGTTCTTGTTTTTCTTGATCAGTTATTTTTGGATTTATGCTTCGGACGCCACTACTCTTCATTAAATCAGCAAGAAACCACCTCAGATTCAGTTAGAATCTGAGATGAGGTTGGTTAGATTGAATCTCTGCATTTGGGTCCTAATAAAGCCTCCACACCACCTGACAAAAAGTTAACCTCATATTAGCGATCAAACCCTCATTGAAATAAAATTAGTCATAACTCTCAAAACATGTTCAAAAAGCCAGGCTGTGGGAGTAGGTTTCAAACTCACAACCTCAGAATTCAAAGCTCTGTGCCTTAACCACTAGGCCAACACATCCCCTCAAGCTGAGTAGACTTACTCCATTTGGAGTACCAGTGACTGCATTATTGAAAAATAAGTTAACCACCTTGGATTGTTGTGCTATTAAGCTTCACATTTAGAAAGTGGCGCCTGAATTAACTTTTAGAGCCTGAATGTAAAACAGGTTCCCCATTCCTGTTTGAAAGGCCCACCTACAACACTCTGCCTGGCTGTGTAATATTATAGGGAAGTCAAAAGAATGTAGGCAAGATATTACAAAAGAAAACTGTGGATTTGCCCAAGTCTGGTTCATGATTGGGAGCGATTTTTCAGTCCCTATATTTTACACAAGTATAAAGACCATGGGAGTATCAAGCCAACATACCACTGAGGAAGGAGATGGGGTTCTGTGTCCCGGAGAGAAACAGGCTTTGGTCCCAAATGTGTAAACCAACCAATGACCAAAAGCAAGTAGACCTTGTGAAGACGCTTGCTAAAGCTGGTAAGAGAGTTTTTATTCACAATACAATGAGCATTTTTTGACATGGGCTGAAAGGCTACTCTGCCAGGAAGAAGCCAATACTCCAATTATAGTTTGCTAACGGGAAAAGAAGCTCAAATGTAAAATATGAGGGAGGTAGCATCATGTTCTGGGTTTTTTTCTGCGCTAAAAACTTATAGAAATGTATGTAAATGAACCACCCTACCAGCCAATTAAAGACTTTTTTACCCGATGCAAATGCTCAAATACTGCAAAGCGGCAGGGATTACAAAATCCAACAACAGTATTTAAGAAAACCTCAACAGACTGTAATAAAATTAAGACCTAAATGTTCTATGTTATCTGATAATTGAATATACTTCCTTAGTTTTTATATATCGCCTAGCATTTAGCCTAAATTACAAGAGAAAAATGTTTCTGTCTTATTGTCAGGATGTTTAACTTCCAGCTCCTGTGAGGTGATGTAACACTGTCTTAGTTTTCTACCAGAGAAAGCTTATAGTGTATTTTTATTCTTTGACTGCAGATGTTTTGATATGGATCACATGGCAATGAACGTTCTTTGTCATAAGACTAACAAGGGATGAAGGCAGTCACACATTCTAAAAATAGGACAAAAATAAAACAAAAATGTTTTTTACAAATCATTTAGGTTAGGTGCTCTAAAAAATAAAAAGCAAGTTAAGATATTGACTAACATAGAACATTTAAGTGTTAATTTTATTACAGTCTGATGTTTTTTTTTTGGTCTTGTAATCCCTGCCACTATGCAGTATTAGAGTATTTGCAAGAATTAGGTAGAAATGGTGAAAAATCTCAGTCTTTGATTGGATTTATCTTAATAAACAGGAAAGGTTTATTTAGATTCTATTTTCTGATGGATAAAATAAAAAGATTATGTGTCTTATTATAAAGGGTTTTATAAACTTCTAGCCTCGGGTGTCAGTTTGTAATTGAGGTTTTGAAGGTTTTCCTTAAAACTAGACAAAGACATTGAGTCAAAGAGGTGGAATGGCCTTAAAAGTGGTCAGTGGGCTTCATTTTTAGGCTGCAGTGTATTTAACCCTTTAAAGCCCGATCCAAAAAAAACAAAACAGAAAATTGCTTTTTTTTTGGTTTGAATTCCTTATTTGCCCTTGTAATAAAATATGTAAAAAGAAAAAACAGAAATACATTTTTGATATTAATAATTTCTTACTATGTGATAAGTCAAGATTATTTTTCTGTGTAGTCTTCTACTGGCTGTTATCAGGTATATCTGATTGTGTACAATAGGATTTTGAGCAAAGTTTTTACCATTAAATTATGCAAAAGGTGTCAGATGCAAAACATTTCAGATGCAAAACATTTCAGAAACCATATGTATCACATATGATACATTTGGCATTTAGGGTTAAGGGCAATATGACCTACACCTGGATAAAAGATGGCTTCACTAATAACTGTCTTTGGAAACATAAACCTTAAACAGCCAATTCTATTATTTACTCTTATTTTTTTTAAATCAAACGTTCTGTTTCGGTCTCAATAAAAGCCTCAGTTTTAGTGCATGAACTTGCAGGACGCATCCAGCTTCTTATCTTTCATGTTCGCTACGTCTTCATGCAGCCTCTTTCAGATTCCTGCAGGTATTGATTAGGCAAACTGAGCACAGTGTTGAGGGGAAGGTAAACAAGCGGCTTGAGGCTGACCAAGGCCTCATTACCCACAACTGGCCGCTGGTTGTCAGGTATCCTCTCAGAGCAACGTGGCGCCAGTCAGCAGTAATGTCAAATGTTTGGCGCTGCGCCCGATCAAAGAGAACAGCTTGGACTGATATGCTCCATTTTCTCTCATCACTCGCTCGCTCCCTTTGCTGTCTCATTTGTTCTGGAGCTGCTTCAGTAACACACTCAGCTGGAGGTTTAATCGACTGGGGAGGCAGGAAGCTAAACTAGCAGGTACCGGCGATGATGGAGGGGGGGTGATTGAGGGGCACTTTGGGCTTCTAGGGACGTTTATATGTTTTCAATCCACATCATGTTTCTGTTTTCCAAGTAAGGATTACTGGAATTAAATGTCTATATTACACACTTCTTCAATTAAAGAAGCTTTAGATTGTCTATTCATATACAGTGTAACAGTATTTGGTTTAAAAAGAAGGATTAGCAATCTGAATGACACATTAAAGTTTAGAATTAGCGTAGATGTGCAAACCCAGAATACTTAATCTAGTTTCTCCTGAGCTGGAAGAGTTCAGTTCTGCTCTGCTTCTTTCCTCTATAGTGGTTCTGTGGTTTGATTATTGTTGCATAAAAGAACATGTTTTTAAATGAAAAATCAGAATAAAATGCAATCAAGAAAATGTTTAGAGTTAATCTTGTTTCCTGTTTTCTCAGATTTTTTGTATTATTTTAATTTCTCATGTTTTATTTTTCAAATTTTTCTTCAGATTTTATATTTTTTACTATTTATTCCTGTCAGGTTTGATTTTCAGATTTAGTTTTACAATTTTCATTTTTTTTTTTTTTTTAATAAGTTTTACAGATCATATTCTCTTCACCTCTGGCCTTTCTCAGGAATGATGTTAGCAACTGATTTATTGTTCAATTAAGAGCAAAATTATCCTTAAAGCTTTTTTCTTTTAAGACATCAAACAGACTTGGAAATACTAAACCAAGGTCAAGTTCTTCCGAAAGTATTTGGTGAAGCTGGGATACATTCAGGAGAAAATAGTGACCTACTGTATTTTTAGTTTTGGTGAAAAAATATATGATCACTTTTGAACTATGGTCCTAATTTGGTTCCAAATACTCTGGATCGGTAGTAAAAGACAAGAATGAACCAGGATTAAACTCTTCAGAAAATACTTGAAGAGCCAAGAACACACCTCTACGGAAGCCGAGAGCGGTCATACTCGACTTCTCAAGATAATGATATAACTATCTCTTTATCACAGTTAAACAATGAATGTTTTTTTGAGATAACAATATAATTATCACATTAACACGAGAAAACAGTTACTGATTTCTTGAGATAACGAGATGATTAATCTTTATGAGTAATGAACGATGCCCTGGATTCTCAGTCCATCAATGTCTGCAGTGCCTGTAGTTGTGCAGTTGCGGTACTGCGTGTTCAGTTTTTTTAATTTACTTTTACTTTTCACTCATTGTCAGGTCGTGGTGGATGATTGGATTGCACGGAATACAGTAGAAACAAATCTGACTGTTTTTT
>NW_015151864.1:86603-88145 GCF_000732505.1 Cyprinodon variegatus
ACGGCTTTAGTTATATTTAGATAATGATTAAGATCAACTAGTTTTCACAAGAAAAAGTATCTGAGGGACCGCTCTGTGCTTCCGTACACCTCTGAGAATCCAGGATGACATTCTGTATAAAACAAAACAACACATAATTTCATTGTTAGCCAGACATCTTGAGTCATCCTTTAGTTGCCACAACAACCCAACAGCCTGCTGGTTATGGTTTAAAAGAAATAACAGCATCCTGGCCTTATTTCTATGTGATTTATTTTCTGGTTCCATTTGTTTGTTTGCTTTTTTCTCCGTTCACTAGCTGTTTGTCGGCGACGTCTGCTCGCTGCGGCGTCACATCAGCCGTGCAGCGAGTCCGGACCGGTCGTATTTATAGATCAGCCTGTCAGGAGATGGAGCCGGGAGCCAGAGGAGTAATGATGCGCCACAAATGGGCCTCATCCAAAACTCATTCACACACATAGGAACACATGCAGCCCTATTAACCTTCACACCCACACAGGAAGCAGACAACACACAGACAAAAACACATTTATAACGTTTTTAATAGATTTAGAGCTTCAAGGCACCTCGTCCATCAGACTGTACGGAAACGGCATAATTACTTTGAATCTCCAGAAAATAAAACTGTTTGTAGTCTAGTCTGCATCACTGGAAATAAGTCATCAAAACTGACCTGCAACATGAATCTTAAAAAGAAATGCTGAATATCCACATTTTAATGACCCTAAAGTGATTATGGTTTGAATAATTTTTTATCTGAAACCCAACTACTTTGATTTCTTTCTAACTTCATGTAGATGTATTGATTGGTTTATGTATATAAATTTGACCGGGAGATTTTGGCATTCAGTATGCATCCCTTCAGCATCATCCTTATGGTACATCCAGTAAAGATGAACGTAAAACAGTTTTGTCTTACAGATGTATGCAGCGCCATGGTGCCAGGCCTAAACGGCCCAGATCTCCAGAATGATCCGGTGTTTTTGCCGTCTGTGTTCAGGTTTCCCCATGGATGCTTCAGGAGCAGTTTGATAGAAAGTGGTTGTTGGGTTCTGTTATTTGAAAGAATCCCCCCCATCTCTCGCTCTCTCTCTCTCTCTGTCTTCCTTTATTTGTCCCCAGTCATGTTTGGCATCAGAATGCATATAGTACACTAACAATACATAAATATTCAAGGATTTGGTAGCAAATGGAGGCTTTATATTTGTAAAGGTTCCCTTGAAAAAATCGAACTTTCCAGCACAACTGTCAAACACAAACAGTAACAAATTCAGTCTTCAGTCTACTTGTCATGATGCTGAACAGGACAAGGGGAAAGAAAAAGAAAAGAAAAAAAAAGATGGCAATGTTTGTGACTATTCACATACCGTCATGGATCAATGTCCATGTTGGTTTTCTTTGGACATTGGTGGAGGGAGATGCAGATTTACTGCTGCACCACTCCTCCTTAAACACTTCCAGAAACTCATCCCAGGAACATGTGATACTGCTCCCCCATTGTCGAGGGGATAAACGGCTATACTATAGAGATAGCTCAGGATA
>NW_015151864.1:89878-92046 GCF_000732505.1 Cyprinodon variegatus
ACGGAAGGTTTCCAGATGGATATGCGGAGCAAATCCATCTGGTGGAGTCAGGTTAGTTCTATGCATTGTGGCTATACAATTCAACTATACCTTCCAAAATCCGTTCTCCCAGAGGTCTAGTGGTTTATAGAGAAGCGGCTTTCATGCAGATACAGTCCCAGAAACAGGCCATAATTTTTTATTTTTCTGTTTTCTTATCAACAATAAAATGTTAAATGCCAACAGAGACTTGTAGCATCTGCAATATAGCTTGTGTTTATCCAGAGTCACTCCAGTTCTTACTCCTATTATGGTGTTAGCTGAAGTCAGCCCATTGGTGACTTTAACCAGCAATAAGATTTGATTTGTTTAATGAAAACCATAGCAGTGCAAACAGCTCGTCTGCGTGACCTGTTTTGACAAGGCACATCATAATCTTCATCTTGATGGACAGGAAGCACAATTAGCATTGCTGCTTTCTTTCTCCTCTGTGCATTATAAAACATTTTATTAGACATATAGGATTAAAAATACACCTGCTTTCACATCTAGTGGTACCAAGTTATGCTCTATAAAGCATATCTGTTAGTATATCAGTCCACATGAACAGAGTTCCAAAACACCTTCAGAAAAGATTTAAGGAAAAGTTCTTTCAGCTTTAACTTTGTGCCGTAGATCAGTGGCTCACGCGTCTCTAAAATCCATTCAGATTTGTGATAAAGGCAGTATTAGCTGAATTATTTATGGCTCCTCAGGGAGGAGATCAGCCACAAGCACATCTTTGGCATCTGCCAGCTATTAACAGCCAAGCAGACGTGATGGAGTCTGTCGCCTGATTCGATGTGAAACTGACTCTTTCTTCAAGCCTTAATGACTTTCACTGCTGCAGGCTGATGGTAAAGATGAGCTTCGTTCTTTAATTTCCTGCCGTTTATTTTGCGTTTTAACCCCAGCTGTCGGAGAGACGTCGTAATGATGAGCAGTTGTAACACATCAGCCCGAGCTGATGGATTTAGAGATGTTGAAATTTCTCAGCATTGAATTATAGATAGTGACACCAGAGACAAAGAGTCTGCTCTCAGTTGAAGGAGATAATAAAACTGATTTGAGAGGGACAAGAAGTCATACACTCATTTTAAGAGTTTATTTTTTTTTTCCTCATAAATTTTCAGTTTATCCTGAATCCTGAACAATATCAACATGAAATGTGGAGGTATGCACCTCTAGAAATTCTATTGAAATTTTATTCTTCTTTTTTTCTTCTTTTTTTCTCACACTTACCCCAAGAGTTTCAAAGCTTTATTTCATGTGATGCCTTCACTGTTTCCCATTTTCAGAGGCAATCAACAATGTTTATTAAAACATATTTTTGGGGATATTTAGACCTAATAACCACTGCTCATAACTGACATTCATTGAAAACTACTGGAAGACAACGTCCCTGTCCAAAATTAAGTATGGTTAGTGTTACGGTGAATTAAGAGGGTGCAGATCTAAGGCAACATCCTACTTCAAAATTGACGAGTTACATTTAGACTAAGCAATTTCCTATGTAAACAAGTCAAATGTTCTCTAAAGAAAGATCTTAGATCTGAAATATTCTTATGTTCCTAACAGAGCACTTCGCTCTCAATCTGCAGGTTTACTAGTGATCCTAGAATTTCTAAAAGTAGAATGGGAGGCAGATCTTTTAGTTATCAGGCTCCTCTCCTGTGGAACCAACTACCAGACACTTTGTGAGGCAGACACTAGTGTTGCACCGATGCCATATTTTGGCCCTGATACCCACTACCTGGCTGTGCAGTATTGGTCATACCGATTCCATACCGATACCATCTGTTTGAAATTGATATGTGTGTGATTATATGAAGAACTGCATACTACTTGGATGTAAAATAATTCCCATCAAGGCTTTGTCAAGCTGCTATCTACCTTTGTGAAGCAGGAAAATGACTAATACAAAGGGAATCCTGTAGAACGTTTTATTGCCTACCTGGAATGGGTGATAATAGTTGAGTAAACTTTTGGCTCTCATTTTGTCGCTGGGATCGGGGCCCCGCCTGATACTGGTATTGGTATCGGTTCAACACTAGTAGACACCCTGTCTACTTTTAAGGCTAGGCTTAAAACTTTCCTTTTTGATAAAGCTTCTAGTTAGAGTGGCTCAGGTTATCCTGATCTATCTCTAT
>NW_015151864.1:92151-96227 GCF_000732505.1 Cyprinodon variegatus
TTCATTCTCTCTCTGTTCTCCCATTCTGCAGTATTTGGTAATTCAACCTCTGACATTATGTTGTCCCCACTTTCCTTGTCTTAACTTCATCTGGTCTGGTCATGTTTGGGTTTGACTTCATTGTGGAGGGAAATGTTAGCGGGGTTGCTGCCATCAACATTATAGACTTGGGCCTGTTTTTCAGTGCCTTATCCTGTTTCAAATCTCACAGCTTTGGGCTCAGCTTTTACTGTTAGTAACTACTTAACTGTTTCTTTTCCAGACAAAGCCAGCTGTAGAGCTAGATTACAGTTACCCTCTCCAAAATAAAAAGTATTTATAGATCAATGTTTGTATTTCCCTTTTGTATGCCTGAATCTGTCTGCTTTTTGCTTTCTGTAGCACTTGGATATTAAGCTAAGTTGATGGAACAATAAGGGGGGGGGAGTTACCTTCGGCTTCTTTATGTTTATTGTCCCAGCAGCACAGAGAAATACTGGAAGTGATGAGAGGACGTAAACCTCTTGGCAAGCCTGGGTTATTTTATATTTTGTGGACATCTTTCATAGGACTGACCTTTACTGAACAAACAGTACATTACTCTGAACTTTGAATTAAACTGATAAACAGCAAAGCCATGATCAGTTATTCAACAACAATAGATCAAATATTTATTTCCTACCCATGTTTCATATAAATAAAAAAAGGCCTGTTTAGAGTTAACAATTTATCCGTTTGTTTTTAGGGGAACTGCAGGCAAAAAGCTAAATGAGTCATGGGAGGAAAAACAGCACATCCTAACATAAATAGCCTGAGGCATTCTGCTTTTCATAAACTGAAAAATAAAGAAAAATAGAACAAATTGAATTGATTTCAGAAACGGAAACAAATAAGCACACTTGGGTTAACTGGGTGGGTTAAACTGTCTGACTGCATGCTGGTTCCTGTAGAGAGCTGCAGAGAGCCTGCTGACATCATCTCTATAGAGACGGATGCAAACTGAATTCGGAGGGAAAATAACACAATGTCTGTTTCTAATGACCAAACTAAATCAAGCACTTAAACAGTTGTGCTTAAAGGTGCAGTAGGAGATCTTTTACGATGCATTTTTTTTTTACCATGTAGCTTGAAGATCTCCCCGCAGCCGTGTTGGAAGCAGTGCAATAGAAGGTCTGGAAGTGAAACGATAAAAAAATGGTCCCTGCTACAGTGTGAAATCAATGAGTAACACCCACCAATCACAAAACACGGTTCGTGTTCCCCTATTGGTTCCTGACACGTCAATCAGGGTAATCTGCTTCTCCCTCCCCCCTGTGCGCGAACCCTAACACATGAATGAATCGAACCCCTGTTAGGTTTATTCAATGATGATTATAAAGTTAATGTTTGTGCATATGGAACATTGGAGAAATGGGATGCTTCACTCTGTTTACTGCAAACTGTCATGCAATGGTGGTTCATGCACGGCTAATCACAGTTATCAGGAGACCACTCTATTCTGTGATTCAATCAGAGGAGCATTTTGTCCTATGACCTGATCAATTGCCTTGTCAGAAGAACACTCTATTTTGTAACCCACCCCATGTGTTCTGATCTGCTAATAAAAGGGCTGTGCAGAGGAAGTCAGTCAGAGAGTAGATGTAGCAGAATGTAGCTCTCTCCTTCTGCAGAAGCCGTCAAAAAATCCCACCTCTGTGTGGACTCAGTTTCTTATTTATGAACCTACATTTTTTAACCTAACACGAGGACCAGTGACGTCACGTGAACTCAGTCACGTTACCTAGTTCAAAGTCATGGTTTGTCTGCGAGTTACTTAGCTCAGTCTTCCATATTTTCTCGATAGCAGCGGAAGGAAAGCGGTATGTTGTTGTTATGTTGTTGTTAGCTCGTGTGACAAGCACTCGGTCTAGGCTTGTTTCATTCTCGATCTCAGAAACATCCGAACACCTCAACAGACAGCATGCACATTTATGTGTTTTAAAGGCGTGGTTTCCAGGGGTGGTCTGAAGGGATGATTGTGTATTTTCAAAAATATAGCTTGCTGGAACCGTTCTTTCCAAGATCTACTAGGGCACCTTTAAGAGTTTACACACCCTCCTATTATAGAAAATCTAAAAATAATCACAATATTAATGCAAGCAAGACAAAGCTGAAAAAAAGTAATAAAATAAAATAAAAATTTTGGATTATTTAAAAAAAAACAAAATTCTAGAAAACAAACTGTCCCAGACATATTTCCTGAGTCTTAAAGTAAACACCAGATTTCAAACTGATCTAAGGGGGGTTAGCATCATCTTAAGGTTCTATATTAACAAAGTCATAAAAAATCTAAAAAACAAAATGAGTAAACATCATTTTTGATGACGATAAAGACAATGTCTCACCATATATGGAATAACTTCATTGTTTTTTTTTTCTCAGGGTGTTTGAAACGAAGTGAATAAAGACTCAAGCTCTTATTATTTAGTCCTCTAACTTCTTACTGGCAGATCGACAGCTAAGTTTACATTTTGTGTTTTTTTTCTGACTGAGTTGCTGCCGTGCTGCTTATTATCTGCTCCAACTATGCAAAGTTCAGCGGATGTGGAGGAGGATGATAAACTTAGGCTGCTGTTTAAATTGCAGAGTTAATGCTTTTTACTTTTCTGAGCTTGAAAACTGTGGATGTAATTAAGGCAAGTTTTTTCTCTCCTGGTACTTTTTAGCCCAGTAATGAAACCACTTCAGTCTCCCAGAGTGGAGAACAGCAAGTGTTCATTAGAACAATGACAGGCGGATAAAGTGAAACATTATCGAAGACGTGCAATGAAAATAGATCAGGATAATAATTAATCTGATATGATTTAAAATAATCTTAAATATTTTCTCTGGATGATCTGATCTGTGGCAAAAGGTTGAAACTGACAAAAATAATGATATGAAAATGTTATAGAAAGTATACTTTGATAAAATGATAATGTACGATTAAAAACAAACTAGTTGATCTTCATTTAATGTGTCGCCATTCGAAGTCTGCTGTGTTGCTTGGAATTTCAAATGCAGAGTGATTCTCCGAACACTTCTTATGCTACTTTCTGTTTTTTCTTCTATCACACAATGAGCAGTCATGGAGAAGTAAATGAAAACATTTATTATGATTCATGAGTAAAAAAATATAGATTCGACTTAATAAAATGCATTTTATATGACAGCATTGAAATGTGTTTGGAAACAAGTGGTGGTGTGTTGATGCAATGCGTCTGTTGTCAAGGCAACTGACAGCTGAGCCGCTAAAACGCTTAATCCACAGCTAACAAACAGGTGACAAACAAGCAAAGAAAAGCCAGGCTAACTGTTGTCCAATAGACGCCAATGAGTGGCAACGTGACTAACGTTAACTCTAAGTATTGCAAGGAGGTTTAAAACTCATCCATTCTAACAGAACAGGCGGTACCAGCAAAGGGATGCTGGGTTTTCAGCTCAAAGCTTCTTTTAAGAGCAGGTTGCAGTCACTTCTAGCAGCAAAATGTAGACCGCAGCTCTAGAGTTTTCCAACATGTGTAACTTGAAGCCCACCTGGAATGTTGGTATCCCTTCATCCAGACAGGTCTGATGATGTCAGATCCATAACTCATTCCATCCATCCTTGCCAAACCAGTAAGGACAAATATTGCTTCCAGAGGTTTCTGGGTCTGTACTGGATCTCCTTGCAGACTTTCAGGAAGTCCACAAACTGTAGTTAAAAGCCTTCAGCTGATCCAAAATGCTGCAGCCAGAGTTCTGATGAAAATTAAAAATAGAGATCATATCTCTCCTATCCTAGCTTGTCTTCATTTGCTTCCTGTTAAATCCAGAATAGAACTTAAAGTCCTTCTTCTCACATATACAATAAAACCTTAAATAACCAAGCTCCATCTTATATCAGAGATTGATTGATTGACTTTATTGATATCACAGTGGAGAAATTTACCCGTTACTTATTACAGAACTGATTGTTCCTGATGTTCCTAACAGAGCACTTCGCTCTCAATCTGCAGGTTTACTAGTGGTTCCTAGAATTTCTAAAAGTAGAATGGGAGGCAGATCTTTTAGTTCTCAGGCTCCCCTCCTGTGGAACC
>NW_015151864.1:96661-99973 GCF_000732505.1 Cyprinodon variegatus
CTGCTTTATATATAGCTGAACCCCGCTATCAGGGCCAGATTATTGATGATGTTTGTTTGTTTGTTTGAATTTTTTTCCATGGTTCATGTTTCCGTTCTCAGACACCAATGATTAGAGAGGGTTTTTTTGTCTTGTCTAGCTGTTTCCTGATCGTGTGAAGGCCCTTGCCAGCCGAGCGCGACCTGTTCCTGTTTTGGCTCGGCGGAGGGAGCTAGTTTACTGTGCCATAGTTTTGGTTCTGATCCACTGAACCTGCTTTCTTCCTGGTTTGGCTCAGTGGAGGAAGCTAGTTTAAAGTTCTGCAGTTTTTCTAGCATCATGTCTTGTTCTGCCCCTCAACTGCTGAGCCTGGCTTTCTCCATCTGAGCATGTCTGCCTGAGCTCTCTGTTTGACTCATGGAGCCCTGAACCTGCCTGTACGCTCTGTGGATTCCCTGAGCCCTGCATCTGTCCGTTCCCGTTCGGATCCCAACCCCTGTCCGGGTTGCTGACTCCTGGATCTCAGAACCATCCTGCTTTGAGCTGTTTGCCTGACCTGGTCTCAGACTCCTGCCTGCTCACTGGGGCTGCTGCATCAGGGACACTCTGGGCGGCTCCCGCCGCATCTCATTTGGCATTCCATGGGCTGGTTCCTGTCTCATTCTGAGAGGATGGACTGACCGGTTAAACCAGGGTGCCAGATATGGGTGGTGCCCTGCCTCCCCGTGCAGAGCCACAGTTAGCTTCTGATCGATTTATTTTCATTAAATGTTCTGAACTTTCCCACTGTCTTTCTCGCCTCAATTTTGGGTCCTAGATTCTGAATTTCATGACGCTCTCTGCTTTTTCTCATAGTAGCTTCATCTGGTCTGTTCCTGTTTGGCTGTGACTCCATCCTGGAGAGAAATATCAGCTGATTTAAAAAAAATGCTATATAAGTAAATTACCATTTACTTTTGGTTACAGATGGTGGAGCTTGGCCTGTTTTTCAGTGAAGTACTGTTTCTCTGAGTGTCACTAACTGGATGCACTCTATATCATCCTCTGACATGGGAGCTGGCTCTGAGCTGATTGACAGGTGCCTTTTGTATCTATGCTTCTTTTTCTATGTCTGCTTCTGTCTCCTTGAACCCCAGTGGGCCTCAGCAGATGGCCGCT
This sequence comes from Cyprinodon variegatus, assembly GCF_000732505.1. Taxonomy (NCBI): domain Eukaryota; kingdom Metazoa; phylum Chordata; class Actinopteri; order Cyprinodontiformes; family Cyprinodontidae; genus Cyprinodon; species Cyprinodon variegatus. The sequence continues at coordinate 97,799 of NW_015151864.1, forward strand.
CACACTGAGCCTGGTTCTGCTGGAGGTTTCTTCCTGTTAAAAGGGAGTTTTTCCTCTCCACTGTCGCTACAAGCATGCTTAGTGTGAGGGATTGCTGAAGAGTCAATGAGTCGATGCAATCAGCTGGTTTTCCTTAGATAGAATCTGACTAGATGATCTAGTTTAGTTGTCTCTGTAAAGGGCCTTGACATGATATGTGTTTTGAATTAGCCCTATAGAAATAAACCGGATTGTAATTGAATTTAAAGGCCCAGGAGACAACTTAAATAAATTCCTGCTCAGCTGGTTGTCCATTTCTTCACCACAAATCAGATGACTATTTTGGATGCAGAGAAGAGCAGTGAAATAAATAAATTCAAATATATTTTCACATAATCATATTCCCTCTTTAACATGAATCATATCAGGTTTGTTTTCTAACTGTACTGTGAATAAAACTGCCCTATAATACCCACAGCAGAGTCACAACCCATCTATATTTAGGCAGATATGATAAGCAGCACTAATGTGATTACACACATTCCCCCTTCACAGCGGGACTCTGCAGGAGGATGAGCTAACTGAATATTGATCAGAGAGCCGGTAACCGGGCCCTTTCACTTCCATGAAGTGAGGGTGTGATGTGAAATGTCAGAGAAATGTCAGAGCCTTCTGGGCTCAGATTAAAAGTGGGGCTGAGGGAGGGTCAGTCAGGAGTCAGCCTTTACTGTTGCAATAGAGGTTCTCCGCTGAGGCGGAAAAGGCCAGCTTATGGATGCTCGGCACAGATTCCTCCTCAGGTCAGCTAACAAACACTAACAGACAGACCTATTAGCAAACATGTACGATTTATGCAGAGAGTCAATATTTCCAGGGCCGCTCCTTCCTGAATTCCCTCTAAAATGATAGATAACTGGCAGTGATGGTGGCCGGTTCTTGTCATCTTAGTGCTTGGACTTGATCACAAGTCACTTGATTGGCCCCAACTTAAGCAATTCTTTCTTCACTTAAACCACTGATCTGATCAAGCAGCCATCCTCTCAGCCATCACATATTAAAAGAAAATCGTCAATCTTTGCCTAATTGTACGGAGCCCCTCTGATGACATGGTCAAAAAAATGTTTTAATTTTGGCCACGAAGTAGTATGTCGTGCGCACGACATACTACTTCGTGGCCACTCAATAAGTTTAACATGCGCACGAAATACTTATTAATAATATTAATATCATTCCTGGACAACTGGGTAAGCAAATCGAGCGCGCCTTAGACCTTTGCTTACCCAGTTGTCCAGGAATGATATTAATATTATTAATAAGTATTTCGTGCCCACGTTAAACTACTTCGTGGCCACAATTAAATTTTTTTTTTTACCATGTCATCAGAGGGGCTCCATATAATTGGGCTCAAGTTGGCTAAAAATACAATAGATTAACAGCGTTCTGTATTTTACATTTAAATGAAATGGAGCCAAAGCCATAAGAAGTGGAAAAAGATGGTGGATTTGCATAGCTCTGTATTAATGCAATTGCTAATTCTTTAACCTCAAACTTACAGGGTAAATACATCTTTAAGAAAGTGTAAATATTGAAACAGCAGAGTTCTGCACAGCTGCTTATTCTCTATTTTAATCCAGTTAGTGAAAACAACGGGGAGCTGATGTTGGAGGAAAAACAATCTGCAAATTAACTCGTAAACGATCTTCTCAGCACTCAAGTCAAAATGCGCTGCCTCTCTACACAGTATACACTGTTTTTGTCCTAATACTGCTTTCTAAATATATGTTTTCCACCCCTAATTTATTGAGAGGGAAACTTTGCGTTTCATTAAATTGTGCATAAAACAATGTTAAAATCCCTACTTATTAGAAAATAAATATTTCTCTATTATTTTTGTAAAGCTCCAAAGAATAACAGACACATTGCTAACTTTAGAAGTTATTTAATTAGAGAGTCCTATAAAGCCCAGAAGAAAATGCAAAAGACAAATAATCCGATATTAAACCAACATGCAGGTTTTTGGAGGTAGGAAGAATCCAGAAAGCCCAGTAAGGTGCAGGGAGACAAACGAGCTGCAATCAGGACATTCCTGGCTAAGATGAGAGCCTCCCTGCTGTGATCAGATAGTCTTCATCTCCATGAAACCATGCCAACAGCTACCCCTCACGCTATGATTCATGGCATTACATTCACACCTTC
>NW_015151864.1:100943-103598 GCF_000732505.1 Cyprinodon variegatus
ACACGACCACACTCCTGTACTCAACACACCTGCGCGCGAGAAGAACAAAAGGGATTGATTGCCGGGTGCCACGTGACTATATAGAGTCACGTGGCACCCGGCAGGTCACAGCTGACTTTGTTGTCATTAATACTCGACCTGCGCATGCGCATGAATGATCATTCAGTGCTTGAAGCACCGCCTCTGGCGGTCAGTAGGGATGAAATAGAACTGAGGGTTTTGACGGTCAGTGTTGAGAAATGGCTGTAGCATATGATTGTTAAAGGACGACTCACCCCTAAATCAACTTTTTATGCTGATATTCTGTGTAAATAGCTGACATTGTGCCGTCAAAGTTTTAAAAAGTTTTTTCAGTCTCTTTCTGTCCCGCTGACAAGGGCCCAGCAGACAACAGCGTAAAGGAGGGCTGATGCCACCACAGAGTCACAGAAGGTTTTAAGAGGAGGCCTGCTCAGTCCAAAGGACCTCAGCCTCCTCAGGAGGTGGAGGCATCTCTGGCATCAGTGTTATTAGTCCAATCCAGTTTGTTATTGACTTGAACACTCAGGTATTTGAAACTCTCCCCAGTTTCTATGTCCTCCCCCCTGGATGTTCACAAGGGAGTGAGGTGGGGGTCTTCTCCTGAAGTCCATCACCATCTCCTTGGTCTTACTGGTCTTACTTTTTGTCGATTAGCTTGGTTTATGTTTTTTTGTTTCCTCATCTTTGGTAAAACAAAAAACATCAAAGCCGTTTTTTTATTTAACCTAGGCATGAACCAAACATTTATCACAATAATCCACCCAATACAAATCAAATGGACCAATTAACACACATTATAACATAGGGAGCAGCATGCTCACACGTTCTTTCTGCTTTAATACCAGTCTAAACATAACATTTTCCCCCACATTCATGAAAAGGTAAAATTGGAGAAATTTCGGGGGACAGATTTAGTCTGGGACAAGTGGTCCAAAATGGGGACTGTTCCCGGAAATCAGGGACATCTGGTCACCGTAGGATTGAAGTCTGGCTAAAGTATGATAACTTATTATTCTACTTATAATCCTTCTGAAATTGTTCTTATTTTCACATTTAATCATTTTATGTGAAAAATAATAAGTTAGAGCTCATTCTGACACATTTTCATAGACCTTTTTCGTTTTCCAATTAGGTACATATGAGAATTTGACTTCTGTTTAAGCACGTTCATGTTGATGTTATAATTCCCTCTGGGATTATTAAAGTATGTCTGATATGTAGCAAATATTATCAGTTAGCTTCTTTATCTCCATTTCTAGGTCTATTAAAGAATAGGTAAAACGTTATAGATTAACCGACGGCCTGCAAATTAGTCTTTTATTGCCGGAATCGCCTATTTTGGTGGAATCGATAGGGAAGTGGGTATTGAGCTAAGCAGGTAAATGTTAGCATCCTTCCATTATTGACAATAATTGGGGAGAAACAAATTCATGCTTACAGGTTTGAAAAAAGAGCACACAAAAAAACATCAAGCAAGTTTCACACCCTTGATTAACCTCCAGATTTTAATTTAAAACTGAAACACAGATTTAAGATGAAAGAGTGTTAGGATTCCAGTCAGTGTGTTTTGTGTTTGTCTTCCTTCCTCCACCAGGTGGCGCCTGGTCCTGGTTGGCCTCCTCACACACCTGTAGAGGGTTTCCTCATTAACGGACTGCTCTTAAGCTGCTGACTGCCACTACCTCGACGCCAGAGTGTTTGCCAGTTTTGGGTACTCTAGCCAAGCTGAGTTTTGCTGAGTCAAACTGAGCTTTTGTCTACCTAAGTTTTAACCTTGCTGTTATTATCTTTGCCTCTCGTCAGGAAGTCATCCTGCAAACTGGAAGTTTCGGGCCTTCTCTCCCCTGGAAGGATTTTCTGAGAACCAAACTGAGTTGAGGATTCAAGTTTGTTGCTTGGATCAACCTATTTCCCCAATGATCATTTAGGGCTTCTCTCTGAGCAGGGGATTCATCTCCACAACAACCCGTTCAAGTACCGCAGGAAATCTAAGTGGCAGTCAGCTCCTTCTTTCTCCAAGGAACAACAATCTGGGTAAACCCTGTCCGCCCTCCATCGAACAAGAGAAGCACAGGAACATCCCAAACCGACTGGATTCAATAAATAAACCATTTTCTGGAAACGTGAGTCAGCAACCTTTTTCAAGTTGAAGAATGAAATTTCCCACTGAGCCTGAACTAACCGCAGTGTTTTCCCCTTACTTTCCAGTTCCGGTTGAACAGCGTTCAGAGCATCACTGGGCTCTTCTCATCCTTCTGAATAAACCTGTTAAACTTTTCCCTGGTCTCTCTGTTTTGGTTTCTTGCATGTGGGTCAGAGCTCTTGATAAAATCATGACAAAGAGTCTGATTTCCAGGTGATAACACCTGCAACTCTACAGTTTTACCACAAACACTTTGTAAAGCTCCGATGAATAACAGACACACTGCTAACTTTAGAAGTTATTTGATTAGAGAGTACTATAAAGCCTAGAAGAAAATGCAAAAGACAAATAATCCCAAGAGGTCCCTGTTTGGGTTGATATTAAACCAACATGCAGGTTTTTGGACTGTAGGAAGAATCCAGAAAGCCCAGTAAGGTGCAGGGAGTCAAACGAGCTGCAATCAGGACATTCCTGGCTAAGATGAGAGCCTC
>NW_015151864.1:105540-107440 GCF_000732505.1 Cyprinodon variegatus
GAGAAGAAACTGCATTAAACAAAACCCAAACTGTATTTATTACTTCTATCTCACAGCTAGCTATCTCACTTTGATTCATTCTATTAATTACACATTTCTGAGCCAATTTTGTGCTTCTTGTTCCAACTTATATCTCCACAGTCATCTGCTAAAACATGGCGGTACCAACATAAGCACATAACCTTTCTCCAACTAGAGCCAAGTCTTCTGCATATTGTTCTGTATTGGTATTTAGATTAGTTTACAGACAGGAAGTCTCTACCTACGAAATAGTCAGAGTTATTTTTGCTTTGTTGAATTACTTGTAATATAAAAACAAATGCCATAATATTTACCCTTAAAAAATGTTTTTACGCAGACAAAAAAAAACAGCAAATGTTTTCATATATAACAAACATTACATATTTTAGTTTTGTTAACAACTATTTACTCTTTTTATGCTTTTGTTTTAATCCAAATATATTATATTAACAGGATATTTGCATTTAGAGAAAAGACAACTGAAATAATATACAAGATGTAGGTCCTAATATGTGGGAAACATGCATGGCTTCTTAAATGCTGTATAGTTGGAGGTTTTTAGCTGAAGTCATGGAGACTGAGGGTCAGAAGGTTTAGACAACCTACCGAGACTCTGAGAACCAAATATTTCTTTCTTTTTTAGCTACTTTACCTCAAAGGCTCACAGTCAAACTTTGTAAAGTAGAAAGTAGCTGCATGTTTCTGGTCCACTGTGACATAAATGCATTTTTAATTAGTTTTTACCATCAGAAGGAACGTCTGATGCCTCCATGCAGAAATGTTCTCAGCATGAAACCAACAAGATGACATTTCAGCTCAGATATACGGCTCTGCCTACGGTCGCAGTAGGGCGCGGACCGCACCCCGGAGGAGATTTATGTCGTCCATTTTTTTTTTTTTTTTTACAGAACTCCTGCTCCTGTCTTTGTGGCCCGGTGAGAAATCACAGAGCCATTGCCGAGGCTCACCAATAACCCCGAGAAGAGTGCCGAGCCATTATCACCACATGTGGGTGAACTGCCTTAAAATGCCTTCCATACATCACATGGAGACGGAACACAGAGGGCTGAAAGGCTGAGCTACATCCTGCTGCCAGAGCATACACAGCCCTGAAGGTTTTATCTCCACTTACACACAAACTAAACTTCTCTGAACTTGTTTTAGGAGAAAAGGAGACTTTTCTCTACTTTTCTGTTTGGTTTGTTTTCTAGCAGGTGTCTTTCTTTTATGTTACATCTGGTTTCTTGCTAACTTGACAAGCTTCATGCTCTAATGAAATAGATAGATTGATAGAATGATCAGTTTTTGTGCACATCTACTTTCACCTGTGCTTTGCACTGCAATAAACAACAGGGCTTCAAGTGATGCTCTTAAACAATATGTTACTGATGTTTAAAATCCTCAATGTATGACAGCCAACTTTTCACAGTTTTTTCATACGTTTTAACAAAAAAAAAAAAAAAAAAAAAAAAAAAAAAAGAGAGAAAAAAAAACAAGTCGTGGTTGCAGCTGCAGAACAAACAGCAAACAGCAGCACAAAAATATCTATAAGTGTCATGATCTGGCCTGTTTGCTCTCCCTTAATTGGTCATTCCTTTCACCTGTCGTTTTCCCTCCCTGCCTCAATTATAATTTATTCCTCTCATCTGTTTCCTCTGGTTTATATTCAGTTCAGCCTGAGCATTCAGGGCCAGATCATTACTTGTCTTTCCGTCAGTCTGTCGTTTCAGTTTTAGTTCATGGTTCATGTCCTGGATCCTAGCAGCCAGTGGAAAGAGGGTTTTTGTGTTTGTCTCGTCTCCTGATCGTCCACTGTTCCCCCCCTCGGAGTCCTCTGGGTTTTTCGCTCATTATGTGGGGAGGTTCAGTTTTTATCCAG
>NW_015151864.1:108441-109585 GCF_000732505.1 Cyprinodon variegatus
ATATATGGTATGAAATTGTGTTATATCAAAATGGCCCTATAGTCACTCTATTACAGATGGAGAAATGCAACAAAAGTTATTTCTCCCTGGGATTATTAAAGTGTCTCTGATTGTAATTCCTGGTTGATGGGACAGGTGTTGTCTTCATCTTCTGCCTCCATTTATCTGTTTACTACAGTGTGTTGAATTCATGTTAACGTGGATTTAAAGACATTTCAATTAGTGGAAAAAATTGCAGGGGGGAATATAAAAAAGTCTAATCAACCAAAACTTTCGTGACCCCCATGCAGTACCTCTGTGGACCCCCTAGGGGTCGCGGACCCCTTGTTGAAGACCTTCGCTTTAGAATGATGCTGCATTCATATAGAGGAACTAGGGGCCCTCAAGGACCACATGTAGTGTCTTCAAAAAACAGAAAAAAATCACCAATGCGCTAAGTTTGAAAGTTTTTTTTTATTTTGTTGTTCTTCTTTTTTAATAATTTAAAGAGCATTTCATTATAGTAATCATATATGGCATTTAATCAACTGAAATAAAAAAATAAATAATTTTTAATAAAAACAGCAAACATTAGAACTTATGAGAAATTATAATTATATATATATATAATAATATATTTATGGTGTTTAGGTAAACCTTAGGTTAGTATTGGAAGCCGTTCCATGACTCATGAAGCAGCTCTCAGCCGTAGAAACGCCGGGGACCCCTGATATAGAACATGACACATCAAGTGGCAGAAACACTGATGCTGCTCTTCAACATTTTTTTTGTTACAGAAATAGATATGTTAGATAGCTTCACTGCAAAAAAAAAAAAATATATATCTAAAAATCTAAAAAAGTCATTATTTTTTTCATAAGTGTATTTTGTCTTGAATTGAGGAGGTAAGTCAGACAATTTACATTTAAACTATGAAAAAAAACAATTGCATTGTCTTATTTCAAGTGCATTTTGTCTCCCAATCATATTTTAAGGGTAAAAATACTAATTCCATTGGCAAATCATCTTATTTAACTACTAAAATTAGGGGTAAATACACTTGATGTAGGATTTTTTTTTTTACTTGTTTCTAGATCGTTTTTTCAGTGCTCTCACTGAAGTCCATCCTTCTACAGGAAGGTAATTCACTATTGGAAACATTTAA
>NW_015151864.1:111227-112131 GCF_000732505.1 Cyprinodon variegatus
ATAGTTCATATTTAGAAGATGCTCTTATGACACATCTAACCTGATCATAAGATGAACAGCTGCATGATCTGAAGACATGTAAGTAATCAAGATAATCTGGAAATTGTTGTTTAAATAAAAAATCTGTATATTATAATTAATTAATTCTTTACATGGAGCATGAAGGGAAAAAAGGAGCAGGATGTGGATAAATTGTCCTCTGTTATAAATAACAGGACAATACAATGGGAAATTGTTTTTAATAGAGAAAAAGAGATATATTCATGTACCAACAGGAGTATTTTACAGATTAGAAAAAGTTGCGTAAAAAGCATAAAGTAGCGTCTGTTGAGAAGATGATCTGGTGAGATGTAACATGCTGACTAAAGAAAAAGAATAAGGAAAGATTTGGCAATAACTCAAAACAAATGACATGACTAAAAAAAAGCAAGACCACATAAAATGATTGAAATACACAAGAGATGGGAAATCCTTCAAAATAAAGATAAAACAGCAAACAAGCACAAATTATTCACAAGTGATTTAAAAATGATTCACTCCAATTATTATTTATTTATTGAATTTCCATTATTATTGAAAGCAAAGATCCCATTTTGTACATAATAATAAAAAATGCAATCCAGACATGAAACTTTTAAAAACCACTTAATCAAAAAAGGGGTTTGAGATTAACTTTGCTGTTTTCACAAATTAAATTTGTCCCATTTCTCTTTTTCAAATTGAGTTTTACTCATTGGCTTTTTATTAAATTGTGTTTTACGGATCATATTTTCTTGACTTCGAGGCTGTTATGAGCGTTTACCTGCTTTTGGCCGATAAAATGTTGCTGCTAACATCCAGCAGACCAATAACATCCATCTTGACTCCTCACTACAGGAAAGCTGCTCCTGAATGAGATCTATGG
>NW_015151864.1:114743-115886 GCF_000732505.1 Cyprinodon variegatus
AATGTACGGGTTTACTTTTTGTACATAAATTTTGCCATTCTGAGATATTGTGAAGGCAAATCTGTGTTTTCCATGGTCCAATGTTGTGTCACAAACCTAAATTTAATAATGGAGAGGCTTTTTGTCAGCTTTATATTTTTAAAATATAATACAACTATTTATTTTCTAAAAATGTGTTTATTTAAAACAAACTATGCAACTTAACAAAAACCTAGAAAAAATATGCTATATTATATAATTTCCCATGTGAATCCCAGATTGTTCTTCTCCTTTGTCTTTTCTACAAAGTGCTTTAAATCAGTCCTAGCTGCCTTTCTCCATGCTGGATCAGATCCTGACATTTGAAAAAGGAGGCAGCACAGTCAAGGCAACAGAATAAAGCGTTAGCCTCGCTGCATGCAGTTAGCTAAGCCAATTTAGATGTCCGGCCGTTCAGGTCTAAAGGATTTCACCTCCAGCTCCTCTTGTTAAGTTTGCTTCCCTCTCGCCACTCCGCTTGTCAATCCCCCACTAAAACTGTGACGATGTTTCCTGTCACTTTAGGGCTTAGCTTTGGTGCTCCAAGAGCTCTCCTATATGTTTTGCAGAGGAGCTACTGTGCATGTACAACTTTTAATGAGAGTCAATAAGCAAACATTTTTGATCCCTAGAGCATAAATACGTCACCAATCCAATGAAAGCAACGAAACAGCTTTACTCGTCAATAAAGGTACAGTGGAGGATGTTCTTTTTCTGGCGATTCCTCAAAATAAGTAGACCTCCAAATTGTCAAGCATTCTGGTAATATGTTTAGGTAAGGCCATCCTACGTGCTCGTCCCCTCGACATAGTGGGAAAAAAAGGAAATCGTCTTTCTATGAGCTATGCAAACAGCAACTTATAAACAGAGCGTGCATGTGGAGAAACGGTATTGTGCACGCTTTCAAACGGGTTTAATAGACGTTCGCTCTCAGGAGCAGTTACAGGGTTGTGCAAGTAAAATTCTTTTTTTAAAGTGGAGAAGTTGGGTCTTTTCAAAAACTTCGCAAAATCCTCCTCAATACCTTTAAAGATAAAATATTTATCTTGCACATCTAAAAGATATATATCAATATATTTCGAAAATTCTGTTTATTTATATAGAAACACATTTCTTCTCAAGGTA
>NW_015151864.1:116724-129818 GCF_000732505.1 Cyprinodon variegatus
CCTGCAGATTGAAATTGAAGTGCTCTGTTAGGAACATAAGGAACAATCAGATCTCTGATATAAGATGGAGCTTAGCTATTTAAGTCCATGATTAAGACAGCAAGTGAATCGAGTTGGAAAAACAAAGAAAATTCAATCCCAAACCGTTCCCAGGCCATAGAGTATCTCCAGTGATTGGGACACCTTCTAAGGAAGGTGTTCAGATAGAGGACATCTGGAGGAGCTGTCTGAGCCTATACCAAGCCTCTCTGATGACGAATTTCATCAGCCATCATCATCTATAAGGAATTACCTGGCCACCTTGTGGAGAAAGTTCATTTTAGGCGCTTTTAGCAGAGATTTTTATGATTTTGGTCATGATCCAACCATAAGTGAGGGTTGGAACATAGAAGCCTTAAATGCCCACAGTAGGATTCCTCCTATATAAGAGCTACTTCCAGAAAGGGTTCAGGTAGGATCTCTTTAACTCTTAAGATGTAAGAATATATCCTTGGTAGTCTTCCAAACTATGCACTGAGAAATCTAGATTTTTATCCTTTAATTTTTTAGGAAAAAAAAAAAGCTGAGCTGGGGACGTAGGACATCATCAGCAGGCCTGAAAGTTATGCTGACAAGCTTTGCTGCTTTAATTGGAAACAGCACACACACGTTATGGCCCCTGATAATTGCTTGCTGAATGCTACAAGGTTGTTCTCAATGTCAACCCAAAGCCACCGAATAAAATGACCTTAAACAAACTAGTATGATTGGGTGATTAAAACGTATGTGCTGAGAAAAGCGATGTGAAGCCTGAGAGGATGGGGACAGGGTCAAATGCCTCAGCATCTCAGTCACTATATGGGAGCTGACAGGCCTGTTAGCAGCCACATTACACTTATAGAGCCGTCTGATGCATTTAGTAAAATCTCATCTCTATGTTGGAGCAGAGAGCTAGCGTTAGGTGGGCGGGCTGACAAACCTCATTCATGTTAATGAACAAGTTTGGCATTTTGGAGACAGTAGCTAAATTAATCTTTGACTGAAGTCAGCAGGCCAAGGTCTTCAGATGTGCTTCTTTTTTCCCCCAAATATGTTTTGAGTCACTCTTGGACATGAAACCAGCTCCAGTTTGCTTTGCAGCTCAGCCATGTTTTTGAGTTGGAGAGAACAAAGTACCTGTAAAGCGCAAAAAGTGATTTTATTTAAACATAAATATCAGTAAAACTTTTGTCAATTAGGAATGTCAATACAAGCACTGAGTAATTTTTGGTGTGTTTTTATAAAAAATCTGTAAAACTAATCTGCATATCATTGCTACAGGGTAGGGCTAAAACGATTCCTTGAATAATTGAAGTACCTCAATTATTAAAATTCCTCAAGGCAAAGTATCTGCCTGAAAACTTTGTAAAATTCACATCACTTGGATTTTGATTGGCTGTTCAGATGTGACGGTGCGTTTAAGGACAGAATGTGATTTTGGAATTATTACCTTGTCTTTCTGCGCTTGTTTACTTATGAACAAGATATAGGTCCCACATATATTTCTTTGACCGCTGCTGTTGGGCAGATATGGCAGCTCTCGCTGTAAAATCCATGTTATAATAAAATACGTTGGCTAATATTAAGCCAAATCGAATAACTCAACCAAAAATATATCACTTCCATCACAAGGTAAGATACTAAATAGCTCAGTTAAGGTGTGTAATTGCTACACCAGGGGCCAACATACATCAAGTGGTTTTCTGAAACAGGACAGGGTGATGTAGCGCATTCATCTATTCGTTCTGACACCCGTTATTTTTAATGGCTTGTGTCACACAAGCAGGTCTTATCCTGCAAAGTGCACTGGCATGTGGGGTTCAGTGATAAATTTAAAATGGAGCAATAGAAACCATTAACAACCAGCCAAAAAAAAAGAGACTAGAAAGCAAAATAAAGGAAAAGCTTCTAATGTGTGTCTGAATTCCCTTATTTCAAGTTTGAGATTGTGGTGGGTGTTGAAATCGAGCTCTTTCACAGCCTGGAGGTCCTCAGTCCTATCTCTGGACCTAGGCTTTCATACACATATAACATTCTTCTTTGTTGCTGGTCTTTGTATTCTAAAGCACTGAAAACTCCTGCTGAAAGTTATGCTGACCACCTGGTCATGCTTCTGGTCCCAGTCAGACTCTGAACCCTCCTGGGAGCCTGTGGATGCCTGGAAGTCTGGATCCTGCCACCTGTTTCTGGTCCAGCCTGATCTGGATCCTGTTCCTGTCTGTTCTGGATCCCTGACCAGGATCGGCTTCCAGCATGTCCACTGGAACTGCAGCTCTTGGGGACATTCTTGGACTGGACTGTTAAACCAGGTAAGTGACCAACTCAGATGATCATCTTCTGTCAGATGATCGTGGTCACGTTACCTGTGTTTCTCCTGCAGAGTTCTGTGATTGGGTGGTGCCCTGCTCCCCATCCTGCAGTGTCCGCGAGCCACAGCTCCACTTTAGTGTTTCTTAATTTAATAAACCTTTTTGAACTGACTGTCTCTCCTTGAACACTGGGTCCATCTGTCCGCGTTCTTGACAGTTTTACCAGCCCAGTAAGCATGTCCAACCAATGCTCAACATCCCATTTACGTGCACTTGGCTGTGAGGCACAAAACTGTTCTGCTCAATGTTTATGGGTATATATGATATTAACTGAATAATTGTAGATTCAAAATTTATACTTTAAAATTGCAAAAAGTGGTGGGTTCAGACAGCTCAGTATTTCTGAATATCTGGTGACTTAAATTAAAAGCTTTTCACATGAAATGACAGTAAAGTAAGTTCTCAAAAATCTAAGCAGTAAGTCTTTCAATCTAGGTTTATAAAAACTTTAATTATCTCAACAACAAAGAGTTATCTGTTCAAATAAAGTTTTTATTGCCTTGTTCGTTTCAAGCAGTGCTTTCAATAACTGATTTAGGCTTCATTACAGGAATAATGCTTCCTTGGGGTGTGGGATCGACAGATGGAATAGACTAGTTGAAAGTGATGTTAATGCTGTTGTTCAGTATAAATGGCATCATTTAAGACTGCTGAAAGCATCAATTTGTCTGATTACTTCAGCTGCGGGTTTAACAAGGCGGGCTGGGAGTTTCCTTCATTCTCCTTTGTTCTTTGAACTGAAATATTGAGCTGAAGTTTGTTGATTGGAAATCATGCTGTGATATTGATCATCTGCACGCGAGGAAACAAAGCGGCTAAGAAAAGTATAAGAATGATGTTATAGAGAATAACAGCAGCCTTGTGGTTAAAGTAAGGCTCAGCTTTGTACGGTCTAATTGGCTTATGATTTGGATCTTGTTCTGTAGGGTCATGACCTCACCTGTGAGCTTCACTGTTTAGCTTTCACTGTTTATCCACTATGACACTGTGGTGCAACCACATCCCATCCTGGCCATGAACACATGATTGACAGCTGTATAAAATCCTATCTGCATGCTAATTTTGACCCTTTCACCTGTCAAAGCCAGTAAACGTTTCTATTTACCTGATATTTTCACTAAATGTCACAACCTTATTTCCTATTTGAAGCTATTTTCATGAAGTTGAGAGAGAAATCTCTGAGAGGTATATATGGAGGCGACAGCAGATGAACATCCATTTTCTTAAATTGGGGTAATTATGTTGAAAGCAGCCTTTAAAGGTTAGACAAATAAGCCTCGTCTCTTCTAAATCAGGCATCGTCCCCTTCTGTCAGAAGCCCACCTTTCTCACTCCAGATTTTCTACATCCCAAAGGTCCTCGAAGGGCTTAGAGAGAAGGAGGATGGAGAAGACGGGAGGTGCACAACAAGCTGAAGTTATTTGTTGGACAATGAGGTGGAGGTGATGGTTAGGCAGCGCATGGAGCTGACCTTTGCTTGACCTTTTGCACGGCGGTTTGGGCAGGCTTATCGCTCTGGTTCGCTCAGGTTAATGACCTGTCAGACGGACTGATCCATGAGAGCAGCAGACTGTGACAGAAGCCTAACAAACACCAATCAGGAGGCAGAGTTGGGTCAAAAACACGACTACCTTCAGGATGGCAACGTTGACAAAGTAAACTCTCAGATCCTGTAAAGTTTTAAACCTGCTTCTAGTTTAACAAAATATCCCCTGAAACAGAAACCAGTAAAGAAACTTCCTTTCCTTTTTGCCGTTTTGTTTTAGCAGCAGACAAAGTGCTTTGCAAAGCACCCAGCGGCAGCTTTAAATGCTCCTGGTCGTGTCCAGCAGGATGAATGGCTGTGCAATGCATAGTCAGGGTTTTTATTTAAAGTTGTAGAGATGTTTTAGTGCCACAATAAAAAGAGAAGACTTTGAGAAATGGCAGAGGGTGAGTGGTGGACTTTAATTACATTCAGGAGTTAATAGCTGCTGTTGTTCCTCTGGTTAATGGAAAATGAGAAATTTCTATGACCAAGGGCGTAACTTTGTGTCTAGAACTGGGGATGGGGGTTAACTGCCTGCCTTTTTATTGATCTATTTTACAATTTATTTTCATGAAGATTGAGGATAATTTGACTTTTCTTTATTAGAAATATATGTTTTGCTCATTTTGTAACTTACATCCCTTTGTTCTTTGTATTCACTTTGACCCTTTTCTGTTCCAGATCAGTCCATGAAATGTCTCCTTTCTTAATAAATGTAAATGTTTGAAAGATTATTTACATTATAAAGAAATAAATCTCCAGTTGTATGTAGATGGTGCATTATAATTTGTTTGGAAATAATTACAGCACACGAGTGAACAGCAGCCACTGGACAAAAACTCTGCCTGTTTATTTCAGCAGTTATGTTGAAATTAAAATACCAAACGTTCTAAATGAATTAATACTCTAAATATTTTCCTCTTTTATGAACCTTTTCTGTTCCACAGCATCTTTCCAACCCTGAAATTTTCTCAGGAAGATATAATTATATTTGTCCTGGCAATTATAATAAATAAAAACGTTTCATATTCTTTTATTTTCTGAACATTAGACTTTTATGCAGTCTTCTCTATGAACACCTTCTCTGTAGAGGAAAAAAAGTGTTTAACTTCATAATTTGAAAGTATTTTTTTCCCTGGACCTTTCTTGAACTTTGATCTATTGTCCTGATAGTGCTAATGTTACAGATTGCTAACTAAAACCAAAACACTGTTTTTTTAATAAATCTCTTAAAAGTGTATGCTTGTTCAACAATTTTAGTTAATCTATTTTACATATTATAGATACTATTTTTAGATTCTTCTACCATAGAAATTAGCCACTGACACTTTTAGTTATCTGAACTTAACTGAATATGCAGGACTTTATTTCTGACTCTCCATGATTCTCTCTATGCTATATTTATAAACGCAGGTGGATCATGTTGCATGTGGATTGGTGATGGAGCTTCCATCTTTGACGTTGCAAATGCAAGGGATTTGCAGGATGCATTGTTAGCATATTAGATTTTAAATCTCTAGCGAACTTTCCTCAAATTAAAAATAATCTTTCTTTCAAAAATGCTCTGATATTAAAGCTACAACAATAGAATAATTGATTTAAATGAAACCCATCTTCCCTGAGGGAAGCTTTTATTGTGGAGGGATGCGATATAGATCACCTATTTAACATATTTTAGTTTTCCTAAGTGCCGAACAGCTTGTTAACACACACATTTATGCAGTTCTTTCAAGTAAATCTTTTTTCCTCATATCTGCTGCACTTTTATACACCCACTCATACACTGATAACCATATCTGGGACATTAAGGGAAAACAGAGTCCTGCCCAAGGACACTGTTTCCCCAAGTTATGCAGGATGGTTTCAAGTCTGAGATAAGCAGGATAAACTCTTTCCTCTGAGCCAAAGCTCCGACAGTCTCCCATTTTCTCAAATACAGACACAGGACGTCAAACAAGCAGAAACCAGGCAACTTGTCAGCTGAGTCAGCAGGAGGTGACACCCTGGAAACTGCTGCATCTCCGTTTTGATAACCAGCCAACAAAATTGCTGAACCTTTCATCTGGGGACCTTGGCGGGTGGAGTAATGTGCTACTTCTGCTGCAAGTGTTGGTGCCTCCCGATCCCAGCTCTGCTTCTCTAAGACAGTCAGACGGGGAAACTAATCCATCTTCATTGGTTACAGCTGCAGTGCAGCATGCAGAACCTCTGCAGGGAAATACACAGGCTCCATGCTAACATGCAAGCGGCCTCCTAATGCGCTGAGTCAGTGAAATTTGGGCTGGAACAATAAAGTAAGCCACGCAAAAGCCTTATTCTGAATATTACTGTATAATAATTGGCTCTGATGGAGTTGCAGGATCAGTAATAGTAGCTGAATAAGCTTGCTAACTGAAAAAGAACGGATAAAAGAACAAGATTAATTTGGGGCCTGGAGACATAGGCTACTGCAGGAATTACAGACAATAAACTGATCACATGTTGATGTATTTTCAATGTGGTTTTGTGGCGTTTCATAAAACCTAAGAAAATGCTACAGCATCAGCTCTTTCCTGATCTGATTGCACAAGCATTTTTTGTTCCACATGAAGTTTACTTGGTATCACTGCATGAAGCGTTCACTAAATTAGGGATTTATCCAGATTTAAACAAATTATGGACACAGCAGCTGAGGGATATTTTCTGTTTTTATGACTTTTCAATATATTTCATGAAGAAAAACCAATAAAGATCAAATAGATTTATACTATACCAAGATTTAATTTAAATGAAAAAAGAAGCATGTTTGATACTCATGTATCATGAATTCAAATGATTCAGAGATAAACCTAGAATCTCTATCAAAGTTTTACATCAATGATGACCTGCAATCAAGCTTATTCTCTAACTTAATTATCAAAATTAATAAAAAAATATATTTACAGTTAAAACCAGATAGTTAAAGACCTTTTATGGACCTTTTATCACTGTCTGACTTTCCAGAACCCTGGAGGTGCTGCAATCTTCTTATAAGTAGACTCTATTCAACCATAGCCTGGTTTAAACAGCATGGGAACCCAGGAGGGGGCCTGTTCTGCAAATGGACATGTCTTGGTGGAAAATTTGTAATTCAACAACTCCTGTACCAACATGGGTCGAAGCGCCACTGAGGAAGGAAGAAGCCATTATTCCAAAAGCAGCAGTGCATGTCGAGAGACATGTACCGCGTTTAAATTAAATAAACCCGATTAATTACCAATCTAGGATGGTTCTAGAAGGAAGGAAGGAAGGAAGGAAGGAAGGAAGGAAGGAAGGAAGGAAGGAAGGAAGGAAGGAAGGAAGGAAGGAACTGGTTCTAAGTGACCTTAAAGGGGAAAGGTTTAGTGTTAGTTAATTTCAAACATAAAAAAAACATTAAAAGAAGGGTTGTGTGTCGTTATTCTGCGTATTTAAATATCTGGTCTCTGTTGAATATTTGCAGTATTTTATTTTTTTTTTGTCATATTTTTGGTAAACGTTAAAAAGACAGGCAGATCTAGACTTTGTAACCTGCACATGGAGTTACCATGGTTACCTTTACAAAAGTACGCCAAACTATTTGAAAGCAGGATTTCTTCTTTTTGGGATGAATTGAACATCAGAATGATTCATCGTTCTTTTTATATTTTGCATCATAAAAGTAAAAGTAGATTCTTTAGAGTTCCCAACTTTGAGTTATGCTCAAATAATCAGAGCTCAACCTTTGTGCTTTCCTTCACTCTGCTTAAAACCGCCATAACAGGTACATCTTATCCCATTTCCTCACCTTCTCTTGGCACAGATGCCTCACATTCAGCTGAAATATGACCATTGGTTTAGTGAAGGATAAAATATTGTCACATTAAGATAGATGGAATGGGAGACTGTGGCTGGGCTGTTCATATAGAGTATATTAGAGCATCATAATGACTAAAACAGATGGTGTTGACAGGAATAATTCTTTTTTTGCAGTTTTTTTGAGAAAATCCAGTATGGCTTTATGACAGCTTTTACAGCCCAGATTTATGCTGGCACAGGCTGGTATCTGCAGCAGAGATGTGGAGCAGGAGAGGTGGGAACCCTGAAGGAGGAGATATACTGTCCAAGTTAAAAGCAAAGTATATCAGGTGATGAATGGCGCGCATATTAAGTAGGACTCCTAAATAAATCATGTTCTTCTGGTTTTTGACACGTCAGTATTTGTGTGTTTTGTCCTCAAACGGTTCAGAGATATAAAGCCTCCTTACCCTGAAGATGCATTATCTTTGCTGCGTTTTTTTAGTTGTTCTTCCATGAACAGTATTAAGAAATAAGTACACCAGAAGTACACACTTCTTAACAGCTATGATGTATTTTCCTTGTGTTTGCAGTGTTTTATGCTGATTTGGAGACTGAGGAACTTTACAAAAAAAAAACAGAAATTGAGCAAAAATGGGACTATTAGTTCTAAGGAACACTAGCATTATGTTAAGATGGACAGTAATAGAAATGGTTATGTAAAGATTGGTCTCTGCGTCGGCAGTCCTTCCAGATCTTTGTCTAGAAATGCTTCAAAGTAGTAATAACATTCTGATAAAAGGACGAATCCCAGGCAGATCTAAACTGCTAAAGAAATCAGCACTGATGCTCCTGTCAGATAGCAACGGTGGCCCAGAGGTGTCAACACTAATGAAAAAGCCGCAAAAACAAATGCAAAAGCTGCAACACAATTCTCACAAATGTGGGCAGGGATGGGCACAAACGTGCTTTGGGACGACCCTTAACGTAGCGGACCCTGAGCTGGAACGCACAAACTGAGGGTTAGTGCTTAGGGTTAGCGTTTAGGGGCCAATTTGGAATTTGGCCATTTTGCTAATAACCAGCTTCTTGGTACCACCCTGCTTTCCATTGTTGTAGATTAGTTAAACTGGACAGGCTGGGAGTAATCCTAATGGGTTGAGCTTACTGCATGGTAAAGACCTCTGAAAGCGCACATGCAATGTGTGCCAAAGTGACTAATTTTCCTTCCTACCGTCAGAATATTCTGATTGGCATCATTACATTACGCATTTTAATCTGAAGGGTCGCTTATTCCGATTACTTCTATCCTTATAAAAGTCTGAGTTCAACTGAGTTAATCCAAACACATTTCAGTCCAATCATAACATTTTATGCATCAATCATAAAAAAAAAAAATCCAGTGATGTCCCAGGGTCCACAGCAGGAGGCTGGGATGTAGTTTAACAAACCGCTGCAGATTCTCTGCTTTTACTCATCCATTAAAAATCAACTTCCAAGTAACACTTCATGAAAATGTAATAAAGAATCTTTTTGTTCAGTAGAAATGTTATTTCTACTGAATACAAAAACTGACCAATGAAATGTTTGTTAGACACGTGTTCTCCTTCTGCAGAGATGTTGTTTGTTAAGGATTGGATATTTGATAATCAGGTTATGTTTTATTTAACATGTTTGTCTGAATGTTTGCTGCAAAGGTCGATGATCCGGGTCCAGAAAGTACAGAGATCAGTTCCAACTATTTGCATTTCCAGCTCCACATGCAGAAAAATCACGCGGATAAAGAAAAAAACAAGGCAAGACCTGGATTATTCACCTCTGCTTTGCTGTAAATTGTGATGAAAATGATCTTAATTCAATTTAAATGGAGTTACACAGATTCAAAGTCACATTGTTTGCATTCTGATTAAAATAGTTTTTGTGTTATCATTGGGTTTGTTTTTTTTGTTAGTTAATTATGTTCTTAAGGGTTTTCCATAAACAGCTGTTGTAGCTGAGGGAAAACTCTGACACAAGTCAGAGAACTAGAACAAAAAGTTTTAATTTTCAATTCATGACTATAAACGAACATTCACAAACAATGTAACTAATTGCCATTATTTTTTATGAATACAAATCTCTTTGTGCCCACATATTAATTCAGGCATGTCAAACTCCCGTCCTCGAGGGCCAGTATCCTGAAACTTTTAGATACCCCCCTGGTTCAACACACCTGAATGAAATGGCCTAATTAGCTCCTCAGTGGAAGTTGAGTTCTCCAGGGTTCTGCAAAGGACCTAATTACTTGATTCAGGTGTGGAGAAATAAAGATGCATCTAGAATGTCCTCCAGACCCTGGAGGACTGAAATCTGAATATCTATGGATGATATGGACAAAACTAAAGTATGTTAAAATATACTATACATTCTGACTTATTTATTACTGGATGTTGTGTTCATATATATATATATTTTATTTAATCAACAGAATAAAATTATTTTATCCTTTTTTTAAATTGTATATTTATACTTTAAAATGTAAAAATCTAATTAAAGAGACTAGTATCTAAAATAGCAGTACATTTTGTTTTTGCAGTAGATATTAATGAAAACACATATGGAGTCTTTTTTCAGCAACATTTGGGGTCAGTTTTGTTTTGATAGGCTGAGGCCAAAATGGTTGTTTTAATTATAAATTATGCAAACCCCTGACCAGCAAATTATATTTTTACATCAGGTGTGTCGTAGCCCAGCTTTGAACCCGTTTCATTTTGGTGATTTGGATCCCGATCCATACAGAGGAAGTTTTCAAGGATTCCTCAACATTTAGAGAAAGTGGAAAGCAGCTGCTTGGTGGAGGTCTGAACTCTCCGAATGCTTTCTAGTTCTGCTTATTATCCCGCTGAGAGAATTTATTTCACTCTCAAAGTGAGAGACAGAGATCACATGTATCTACTGATGTGTAAATTGTTCCTGATGTTGAGCAGGTATGGTGTTTTTTTTTTTTTTTTTTCATATTTCAATCTTCATATTTGTGCAAAAGACAAAATCCTCTCAGACGAGTTAGTCAAACTCCTCCGTTTGTGCTTGTAACAGTGCAATCTATTTCTGAGAAATGGGGAAACGTTTTATCAGTTTAGAAGCAAATTGAGATGCAATCCTTTCAAGGAAAGCCGAGTCTGAAAACGTTTTGTATCTTTTAAGTATATTAAACACCTCATTGGGCCTTTAGGGCCATTAGTTTCTGAATAGAAAGGAAAAGCCAGGTATAAGTCTAAGCAGAATCAGAATCTATTATCAATAACATCAGAACTCGTCAGTTTTTACAGAGGACCCCTAATTAGAGACTGACCGATGACGACCATGACCGATCAATCTGCTTGGATCTCTGCGCCTATGAAAAAGAAGGCGCAGCGTGGGAGGATGAACAGAAGATGGTAGGAGATGAAAAGGAAACCATTGATTCTTCTTTTTCTTAAAAAAAAACGCACAGCTTGTCTGCAGAGGCCTGAGGACAGAAGGATCGAAACCTCCAGCCGTAAATAAACTGACCGCGAGAAGTAAAGTGGAGCAAAAGCAAAAAGAAAAAGTTATTAGAATATGATTCAACATTAAAAAAAGAAAAGCATCACCACAAAGATGAAAGAAAGTTGATTCGATATGTTTCACAGCCAGACGCTCCCATTAGACTTTACTTTAACTCATCATTGATCATGAATGGGAGACATTTTGGGCTTTCAGTTAGACCTCTTAAATGTTTTAGAAAGAGTAGAGTTTTAGTCTTAATCTTTCCTGTTCGGATCTCGGTTTGGAAACCTGAAGAAATCTAGTTTATGCACAGAAAAGGTTCCTCCACAACTCTCCTTAAAAAAAGTAATACCTTTCCTTAAATTGAGATGCTTGTTTAAAGTTATTCCAAAAAAGTAAAAAAAAAAAAAAACATCCACGGTAATTTGTTTCTTAAAGTTTGAGGCTTTATAGAGCAGACCAAAAACAATGAATGACCTGGAAGACTGAGAATCTTCACCAGCATGTTGTTTAAAGTTAGTTGGATGATTTGTAAGATGGACTTTTTTCAAGAAGAAAGTTTATTTTGCTGATAGGAACACAACCCTTAACATCATGATAACGTCAATATTCTTGATAGTCAGAAGCATCACCCTGACTGCTCAAGGTATACTTCTTAAAACTGTGTTTAAAAATGACAAAACCACCTGTTTGTTTTCCGAAAGGAGAAGTTTCTGCTCAGATCCTCTTAATGGATGTTCAAGTAAAACTGGTTGTTAAACTGTTCATGGGAGAATATTGCTGACATGCTTTCCAAAAACAGAGAAAGACACGGAAGTCCAGGCGAACTTTAATCAGTCACTTTTTATTAACACAAAAATACATAAAATAATCAGTTGCTTCAGCTTTCCTGCCAAACATGTTCCTAAAGTTACCAACAGATTCTTACTGGCAACAAAAATGGTCCTAAAACAGTCAGAAAACCGATTGCTTCCCTCTCTCTGCAGCTCTGCCTCAGTTTTCCATCCCTCTGCTCAATTTTAGCTGCAGGCTCCTTTAAAATAATCTATTTGTCCGTATATAATCAGCTGCCCAATAAAATATAAATCTTTCAGTTCCTAGTATCGATTAAAAAAAAAACAAAAAGCAAAACAACTTTACCTAAAACAATAAGGAGAAATGCGCTACCTCTGCACCGCCACTCTAGCGAATGGCGCCGTGGAGCCCTTTTACTGTGCGCCGCAGCGCCATGTCTATAGTTGAGTCATAGTGGAAGATGTGGACTGACTCAAAGCCCAAACATGGATACCAAAGTAAGTAAACAATCATTATCTTCTGCAGAACATAAACAGCACTTGGTTTTTTTATCTATACATTTAATTTTGATAGCTGGGAAAAAATAGCGATATATAGCAATATCGTGAAAATATTGTATTGTGACCAAAGTATCGTTAAACGTATGCCCAAACTCACCCCTAATAAAAAACACCACAACTGCACAAATAATAGTTTTAATCAATTGATGATACACTGTTTCTGAAAAAAAAAAGCACTTTCTTAAAATATGAAACAATTAAAGAAGCACCGAATATTGGTCAAAACCAGCTGTCAAAATCAGGACACTGCAAAGTAAAAAACTGTTTCCACAATGACACAAATACTGTCAACAAAAACGACGCCTAGAACAAAAATGCTGCTGACATTTGAGACAGAGGAGATAATTACAGTCCCTGACTTTACAACACTAAAATCGTGTGCTTTGACTGAAATGTTTTTCCAACAGTTTTGGGAGCAGTTTCCAATATTCGGGCACCAGAGCTCTGCTGTTTGAAAAACACGTGTTTTCAATGGAATTTAGTGCCTGATAAAAATGATCAAACAAATAATCAATGTGATTCCTGGATGGTAGGGGAAGGGGG
>NW_015151864.1:129828-135821 GCF_000732505.1 Cyprinodon variegatus
TATTTCTTTCACTGGGTGGGGAGGGTGGAAATGAGGGCAGGGGCTGGGGGGTGCAGACATGGGTGGGGAGGAAGGGGGTTCTACTATTGATGATACACTGTTCAAAATTTTGACTACCTGTGGTTGGTTCATCTAATGTACAAAATGTGAAAAACAATAAAAAATTGATAACAAAAAAAAGAAACTGTTTATTAATAATTACCAACCAAGCAAACATGTCCATGCTTGCCGTCCATCTTATTGTCTGGCGTCACTCCAGATGGTCAAACTGTATCTCAGCAGCCATTCCTCCAAACACTGGGCATCCAGAAACTTCTTTTTTCATAATAATCTGAGATTAAAGAACAGCTTGTACCTTAGACAAAAAAATTTGACATTTTTAGAAAAAATTATCTACATATCTAATTTTTTTCCCCCCCGTTTTCAATTACTTCATGTTGTTTACATCAAAGGAAAGTTTACTTCAGAATGCCTGTTGGTTCTTTGGCTGTTTATAAAAAACTCAACTTGTTTCACTTCATTTGGGGAAAACCGATTGATGTAAGAAGACAATAATCCCAAAAGATGCCAGAACTTTGTTGATTTTTGTTCAGTCATCTACCACATGAATCACTGTAAATCAAGGCAGCTGCTTAAATCCCACGTTTCTTATTTAAAGGTGCATCCAACCTTTAACTAACATTTCTCAGCTTCAAAAACCATGTTTTTAAGACCTAAATCCAGCACACAGCACCCCAAGTGTTTCCTGCACACTCTGTGCCGGTTTGACACCTTTGAGATGTTTGTTAACTTCCCTCCTCCAGGTTTTTTCTGTAAACAGGAATTTGCACATATTAATGCAACAATGATTTTAAATAAGCAAGTGAACAATGCATAAAGCAGAAATTAGCATGCCCCTGTTTCAGGAAAACACTTTTGCTGTGTGCTTGTACTACAAAGAATGCCTGCAGCATCTAGTGCTACATGCAGTTGTATTGTGTGTAAGAGAACATAAGAGCACTGACAGCATCAACTCTGCATTTTATGTGTGACATCTAGACGGACGGCTTCAATTTGGAGATTATTTTTACCAGAACGGTGACAGGGATTATTTGATTTAAATTGATGAGCTGACAGAGGGGTGGAGGGGTGTATTTAGATAAACATTAGACACCATAAAAGCATATTCCCCCTGCACAAAATTAATTCCAGTATTTGGCTCTTTGTAAACATCATCTTGAGGAGAACCTTTTATGAGAAATGTATATAATATTGGTTTGATAGTGGGATGACATCTGTGTTTAAAATGCTCAATTCAGAGATTTCAAACTCTACTTTCAAAGTCAATTTCTCTACATCTAACCTTTTTGTTACTGATCACAAAGAAACAGCTCAGAAAAGCTTCAGTAGCCATGTTGAATAAAGATGAACATATTCATCTTGCAAGATGAAGAAGATTTCATCTGCTTTTTATTCCTCAATTTGCAAAGCAGCTTTTATCTGGGCGAGTTATGCTGGTCTCTTCAGGGTCGCTCTGACTCCTAGTTGAACTGTGGGTGTGATTTCTGTGTGTTTTTCACATCGGGGAAGTAACTTGAGGACAAGTAAATTCAGCCTTTGTAATAACTGGCTGAAAATATAATTTCCAGAGCAAGAGTTCAGACCAATTTCAATTTCAGCTTTGCTTTGGTAGATGATCATTGAAAATTGCTTTTTGTGAAAGAGGCAGAAAATGACAACATATATATTTCTGCTAAATGACAAAGTCTTTTCATTAATAACTTTTTCATGCCGTGTTAGTGGTAATTTCCCCAGGGTTTTTAGGTGGACTTGAATCACAATTGTCTAATGATTTAGGTCTGAGCTGTCAAGGTAAAGCTTGGATTTATTTGTGAGAGGTGCACTGCAAAAAAGTGAAATCTAAGTAGGGAATTTTTTTTCTTAAAATAAGTGATTTTTTTTTTTTTATTTAGGAGGTAAGTGAGACACTTTGCCAAAGAAAATTTATATTTAAAATAAGAAAAAAACAATTGCATTTTCTTATGTGAGCACTGTTTCATTTAAAACACTAGAAGATGCTAAATGTTTGCCCCAAATTGTGATTTACATCTATAGCTGAAACTCACACATGATCTGGGTCATTACCAAATTTAAATAAATTATACCTTGGCATGAGGTGCACCTCTGGTAATAAATGTCTATAATATCTATTCATACATTTTCAAATGATCCTGCTAACAAACGGAGGTATTTTACTGAAGACAGTAAAATACCTCTGGATGTTTTGAGTCTGATGCTGAAGCTGTCTATAGTCACTGCTGCCTCCCTCTGGTTTAATAGAGAACTGCTGGTTCTGCCTAATATCTCTATCTCACAATGTTGGAGAATCTTAAAAAAAAATAAAAAATGTATCCTGATTATGATCTGGATCATCCCTATTGTTTCTTGGCAAAACCTCTAATAAAAATATTTTATTTGTCCTGTATACAGACTAACAAAAACTCTCCTAAAAGCATATCCTCCTTGGAAGACATAAAAAAAGGGCCTTACAGGCAATTTTGCTGCATGGATGATTTTAATAATATAGACTGCATTATGAAAAAACAAACAAACACAAAAGACATGTAAATAATAAAACACTAGCTGCTTAATATTTGTCAGGAATTTTAGCCTTTGCCAAAAATACATTTTTCCAATGGACATTTAGTTTGAGCATAGAAACAAGTTAGTTAAAGAAAAAATCAGTTTTAGATTGGAATCATAAAAGTCCTGATCTCAGACTCACAGAAAACTGTGGGAAGAGCAAAAATGTTTTATTAAGACATATTCAAAAGCAAAATACATGAAAAATACAACCCAGAAAAAAGAGCACAAAAACCCCCAACATTTAGCATGGAAATAGCCAACTAGCAAGTGGGGCTAACACTTTGCATCTCATTAAATATTTTTTTCATATTTAGTAAATACCATCCAGCAGAAGGACTTTCTTAGACTCAGATGCTCCACACATTTCTGAATATATGGAGCTGCTAATTACCAGAGTGGGATCCTCACTGGGTGTGTCGCTGAGCGGGAAAAACGGGTTAGAAGTGCAGACAGGTTGGTGGTGACCAGGATACATGGACATGTCCGAAGTCCAATACATCGACATGTCCCAGGTTCACTATGGGGACATGTCCCAGTGTGGTCCTGTTTCTCTGACTGTGACTAACTGGGTGTGCTCCCTTCATCCTCTGACATGGGAGCTGGCTGGGAGCTCGTCTGCCTGGCTGTGTGTTTCTTAGACACACAGCCAGGAGCTGGTTTATAGTTGCCTTTTGTATCTCTGCTTCATTCTGTGTCTCTGCTTCTGTCTCCTTGAACCCCAGTCGGCCTCAGCAGATGGCCGCTCACACTAAGCCTGGTTCTGCTGTCATAAAACGAGGACAGATGGACCCAGTATTCAAGGAGAGACAGTCAGGAAAGTTCAAAACGTTTATTAATAAACAAAACTAAAGTGGAGCTGTGACTTGCGGATTCTGCAGAAGGGGCGGGGCACCGCCTAATCTCAGACACTCTATGGGAGAAACACAGGTAAGTGACCACGATCATCTGACTGAAGATGATGATCTCAGTGAGTCACTTACCTGGTTTAGCAGTTCAGTCCATACTCCTTGAGGGAGGTGCAATCCAGCCGATGGACTGACAGCTGACATGGCTCGCGTTACCCAGAGTGTCTCCGGTGCTGCAGCTCTGGAAGAGTTGCGGGAAGCTGATCCAGGGCAGGGATACAGGGCAGAAAGAAACAGCCAGATCAGAATGGATCCAGATCAGGCAGGAACAGACAGGTGACAGGATCAAGGCTTCCAGGCAAAAACAAGCTCCCAGACAGGTTCGGAGTCTGACAGAGTTCAGAATCGTGGCCAGAAGGTCACGCACAGGAGCAGACTGGATCAGGTGCAGATGAGCAGGCTCAGTGGAAGATTGTGGCCGAGACAGGACGTGGAACCAGAACTTGATGCAGGACTTTAAACTGGTCTCCTCCCTGGAGCCATGCTTACTGGGATAAAAACTGAACCTCCCCACGTATAGAGTCAAAAACCCAGAGGACTCCGCGGGGAGGAACAGTGGACAATCAGGAGACGTGACAGACACAAAAACCCTCTTTCCACTGGCTGCCAGAGTCCATGACACGAACCTTGAAATAAACCGACTGAACAGAACGACTAACTGAAAGCAAATAATGATCTGGCCCGAATGCTCAGGCTGAACAGAATATAACCCAGAAGAAACATGTGAGAGGAATAAATTATAATTGAGGTGGGGAGGAAAAATTAAGGAGGAGCAAACAGGCCAGATCATGACATCTGCTGGAGGTTTCTTCATGATAAAAGGGAGTTTTTCCTCTCCACTGCTGCTATAAGCATGTTTGTTGTGAGGAATTGCCTTTGAGTCAATGAGTTAATGCAATCAACTGGCTTTCTTAGATAGAAAACTTTGAATCAATTTTAATGAATAATCTGGTTGAACTGTCACTTGAAACTGCCTTGAGATGACGTGTTATGAATCGGCTCAATGCAAATAAACTGAATTGAATTGAAGGGACATGTCCCAGGTCCACTACATGGACAAGGTCCCAGGTCCACTACATGGACATGTGCCTGGTCCAATACAGGGACATGTCCCAGGTCTCGGTGGCTTTAAATTGCTAGCCGCTGGGTCTAGTCTAACTTCTTGAAGCCTGGTAACTCTACAGTTACAGGTCCTACAGTAACGCTGACACAAACGATTGCTGGAAATTGGCTTTAAATGGTGATAAACGGGACAGTACTGGCTAGTTCTCTTCTCATCAATACTAGACCAGCCATCTTGGAGAGGAAATCTTCAGTCCTCTGGTCATTACCATCATATGTGTGGAATTTGCCACAAACTGAAATGTAAAAATTCCTCCAATTGCTCTCCTACTGCATTGTAAAGTGTTGAACATGACCCCACAGATACTTAAATCCCCTTCCCCTGTGGAACTAACCCCAGCTCTAAACCAAAGGTGTCAAAATTCATAAATTCTGCATTAATATTGTGTGGAAGATTTTAAAAGCCGGCTGAAAAGAAACTGATTCATGGTCTTGAGTGGGGAAACATCGCTGCTATCCTGACCTCCAGCCACAACTCCTCGATTTTAATCTCTTTATCTCCTCACCGTTCGTTTCCAATTAAAACCTCACATTCAGAGGTCAGCAGCCTCTAAAGCCTTTGATAGTGTGCAAGTCTGACTGTCTCCGTATGTGTGTTGGTTGTCTTCAGACTCCATTAAGTGATCTCTTATTTGCATCAAATTTCAGCTAAAAAAAAAAGGTTTCTCGTCAACGTTGTTGTTTATAGTCGTTGAACCACTCTGCTACAGTTAGATATTAAAATCTTCGGAAGCTGTGTGTGCGACCCAATTATGAATGACCATAGGAGCTGATAATGCCTCTGGGACTGAACAGATTCATCAGGGTGCTGAACTCGAAGCCAATCAGGCTGCTAATGAAGCCCGTGGCATAACGAGGAGACAACTAACAGCCACAAACTCTCTCTCAGCAGCTGACCTTGACAGCTGTTCTCCATGCGTGCTATTTGCAGTCATATTCACGGATGCAAAGACACCCGATGGGCAGAAAGGATGTATCCTAAAGATCTCATTTACTTCCAAGGTTAATGTCGATACAGCTCTTGGCCTGAATATTTGCCTCCCCATTTGTTCTGTTTGTAAGAACTGAGAAGATCAAGAAATCAATCATCCACAGTTATTGACACCCTATTGAAGTAAATTACACTTTAAATATGACTACATGATTTTTTTCTCTTCAGCAAGAAGCAATTAGATCTTGAATAATTCTCTATGCTGCTTTCATCATCTGAAAGTATAGGCTAACCATTATGCTTTTGCTGTGCTATAAAAAACAACAGGACAAACAATAAGAAATATCCATCCATCCATCCATCCATCCATCCATCCATCCATCCATCCATCCATCCATCCATCATCCATC
>NW_015151864.1:135931-138633 GCF_000732505.1 Cyprinodon variegatus
TCCCTTGCTCAGAGAGTAATTTCAACGTCCTCTCAAGGAAACTGGATCCAAACCTCCTGGGAGAGGAGGTCCGAAAAGGTCCAGTTTGCAGGAAGACTTCATGCCGAGAGGCAAGGACAAAAACAAAGTTAAAACTCAGGGAGACAAGAACTCAGTCTTACTCAGAGAAAACTCCGCTTGGCTAAAGTACCAAAAACTGGCAAACACTCTGGCGTCGAGGTAGTGGCAATCAGCAGCTTAAAAGCACTCCGTTAACGAGGTAACCATCAGCAGGTGTGTGAGGAGGCGGACCAGAACTAGGCGCCTCCTGCTGGTGAAAAGGAGACAAGCACAAAAACAAAAACACACAGACAGGAGCCCTGACAGGGTCACGGTGGGGACGGTTCCTATCTCCGGCATTCTATGGACGAAAGGCGGAGTACACCCTGCATAGGTCGCCAGTCTGTCGCAGGGCAACACAGAGATAAACCCCCATGCGCACTGACACCATAACACACAACATATAACCGCTAAATAAACTGGTCTCTAAATCTCCATTAAGTGGAAGTGTTTGTGTCGATGGTTGTCTTTCAATCAGCACCTTTAACTGCTGTCTGGTTTCTTCCTGTTTCTTTTCAGAGTGAAGCTTATAACAAGTTCTAAAAATGAACAATATAACCATATAATGGATTCCTGCTTAACCTTAACATCTCCGTGATGATTCTGGTCCAAACAAACATGCTATACCTCCAAGAAAAAAGAAAAATTCCAATTGCTTAGGGATTCTTTATAACCTTTAACTTAAATAAATCTAGCTTTTTTGGACACAAAAAATTTAGGAAAGTAATGAAGAAAAGTTCCCAAACATTCAAATGATCAGTTAGTTAACTATTAGCCAGCATTGAGTTCTGGTTTTCTTCTTTTTTTTTAATGACTGAAAGACTCCAGTGGATTGTTATTAGCTTATGTTCAATGTAAGCAAAATGCATTCAGGCTGATGTAAATGAGTATGTTTAGCTCATTAAAATATTTCCCTGCAGTTTTTCCATCTAATAATCCTGTCCAAACAGAACATATTTAGTGGAACAATTTGTCCTGAAAATGCTGGACAAATTGTTCCACTAAAGTTTTGCAGTGTTAAAGTACAGCACAAACTTTTTATATCCTACATTTTTATGTGCATTCTTAATATGTGTGATAGGATTTGGGAGCAGCTGTGTGGCAGTGCAATAAAAAAAGAGGGGATGTGCCTCGGCAAGTTGATCGTAACTCCTCCAAAGGTTTGCGAACCTCCAGAGAAATTGTTCCTGATGCGCAGCATATGGCAGCTGCACCCAAACTTTCAGGTGTGCAGTCTGTTCAGTTCTGATGAGAAAATTATTGCTACTATTCTCTTATTATGTGTGTGGGCTACCTGGTGGGTCACATAGAGAATAATGAGAAAATTATTGGTAAGTGCAGCTGTATTACAGGCTCCTTTTGATCTGGTCTTGTCTTTCTGCCTTTTCTCTCTGTTTGGCTTTAGGTGCCTTTGACTCAATTCTTTTTGTTGTTGCTCTTCATATTTCAGGTGCATTTATTCAGCGTGGTGAACCGTGGTGTATTAACTAAAGCCTTTCATCTGGCTGACAAGGTTTTTTCTTTTTTTGCCTAAAAAAAGGCTCCACTTAGATGACTTTTGTTTGAACTTTGTAAGAATTTCATCTCTGTAAAAAATATATATAAATCTGCTAAATTATACTGCTGATAAAAATATGAACAGATTTTTAAGTCAGGTTCTAGTTTTATATTATGATAACTCTGTGTTAAAGCTGTGGGAAGGCGGATAAATCAAATTCATACAGTTTTACCAGATTTAACAGAAGCAGCTTCTCTGCAACTATGTCACCTCATCCTTTGCAGGCACCTGCAGCAACCTGCAATACACGTGACTTGTTCTGCTGTTTCCTCCAGTCTTCTTAATAAACATGCAAGTGTGTGTTACAGATTTATAGAAAATGAAACCTTCATTTTAATTGCTCCCTTTCACTACACCATTCCTATTTGGGTTCTCTCTAAATGAGCCCTGTTTAAAAATGAAGAGTGACAGGTACACTGCAGTATGTTGCCAGAATTATTTCCCCACCCACTTGTGTAATGAATCAATGTCTTTGCATGCAGACTGTTGTTACAGACCTTCCTGAAAGAATGGGTCAACCTCAGGAGTTCAGTGAATTCCAGCATCCTGAGATAGGACGCCACATGTGCAACCAATCCAGTCGTGGAATTTCCTTGCTCCTAAATGTTCCATGGTAAACTGTCATCTGTGTTATAAGAAAATTAAAGTGTTTGGAAACAACAGCGACTCAACCATCAAGTTTTAGGCCACATAAACTGACAGAGCAAGGTCAGAGAATGCTGAAGCTCATAGTGCGAAGAGGTTGCCAACTTTCTGCAGAGTTAATCCTTACACACCTCCAGACTTCATATGTCCCTTAGATCAAGGGTGTAACTTTGAGAATAAAGATGGTGGGGCGCCTCGGGTGGTTGCTGATGGACATACAGTTACTCAAACCAAACGCTTTCATTAGGTTTTTGTATTTTCCAAAAACATACATTTTTTGAATGCTTTCCTATTGTTGAGAACACAAGACAACCATAATACACTGATGTTTCCTTTAGTGCGTTTTATATATATATATATATATATATATATATATATATATATATATATATATATATAT
>NW_015151864.1:139582-145255 GCF_000732505.1 Cyprinodon variegatus
TGCCCTGATTGATCCTGATATCTGGAATATGGTTAAGAACAAAATCATTAGGTTTATGTTCTTCAGGAGACAATGGAATATGTGTAATCAGAATAGGTACAAATATTCATGTCATGCTATGAATCTCGATGACAAATAAAGATGAAAAAGTTGAGTACCTAAAATCAAGCCTTGTGGAACACCATATGTTAGGTGAACATTCTGATGACGATGTCTAAATAAAAGCACAAGCAGGATCAGTTATTGCGAGCTGTCTGCCCAGCAAACACTGGAAAAAAGATTTGGTGCTAATAATGCAGAGGAAGTTGTTGTGTAGCTTGAACGAACACTAGTACTTAAAAGCGTCCTCCGTGCCCCTAGGGAATCCTGCTAATAACACACACAGAAAAATCATAATCCAATACCAAATCCCAAAAGGCAGGGGTTAGTTTATGGTTTCAGGGTCAGGATGAAGTCCCAACAGCTCATTCTGCATCTAAGCTCCATCATTGGTTCTCAGGACTTACTGTCCGGCATGTTTCAGGCTGCAGTAAACGGCTTCCCGAAGTAATAAGCCAATCCTTTGTTTTAGGGGTGCTGGAGGAGAGACACATCTAAAACAGGAACAATTGAGACAGAGATTGAGAGATGTTGTTATGGAGTAAAGTTTCCAAAGGAGGCTAAGATGATTCTCTTTATAGCTTGAATACTCTCCCAGGTCCTCTTTCATCTCTCCAGTCTCCCCTTAGAGTCATCCATCCCTACCCAAATAACAGCTAAATTGTTATTACCAGCATAAGTTTTCATTCCTTGCTTTAAAATTGAGAAAAAAAGATATTCTTTGGGGTATTGATAGAGGATGATATCCAGCAACACAGATTTATAGAAGCCAGGTCGATAAATTGACCTTTTGTATAAAATGATAAGAAAATAAATCAGATGTATAACAAATTCTTTTTTCGGTATTACTTTGATAATTTTTACATTTGGCAGCAGTGAACATTTTCCAACAGTGGTAAACTCTGGTCTGGACCCAAAGGAACGCTGATAGACACTGAGTATTATTTTAAAGTGCAGGAAAGCATTGAAAGAAGCCATGATGTTAAAGCTCCTTGTCGTGTCATGGACAGTTCTTCAGGGCCACATTAAAAATACAACTGGCTCCACATCATGACCTCTGGAGTTTGCAGCGGTTTAAAACTTTTTTACTGTGGCGGATGTTGGTTATTAAATAAAATAAATGTTGTTTTTTCATATTAGTAAGGTTAAAGCTTTCAAATAAAACTATAAATACATCAAGGCAGAAACTGTAAATGCTTGTGGTCCTAAACTGACCTCCAGCACAGATTATTGTCAGTTCTTGTTGGACTCATTGATCTCAGCAGAGCTCTTATTCTCCCGTCATCATCCTCTCATCATTCAAAGAGGAACTAATTTGTTAAGACGTTTCTTCAGGAACAGTCTTGTTTGCCTTTCGGTTTCTATTGAACTTTTCATTCCAGATTAATGTGTCTCAAGGTGAGGGCTGTTTCAACCTTTTATTCAGTGATGCCAGTGTGTATTAATCAATGAGCCGAGCCTTTGTTTTGCCTGTAGAGTGAAGGGATATTAAAGTCGAGGATACCAAGTGATTGACCTTGTCCTGTCACTCATTTCCCTTTGATTTAGAGATAAAAATAAGAGTTTGGTTTGGATAAAATGGGTAATTATGATTAAATCCCCACTATTAGTTCTGCACATTGTTGCATATTTAATATTGCTGTAGAAAAAGATGCTACAAAAATGTTTCGGGTATGCCTAAGCTCACAGTTTTGTAAACAGACTGACCGACCGATCAACAAAGGTTTTTTTTTTTTTTTTTTCAAGTGAAAAAAGTAAAATTGTTAAAAGCAATACTAATATAATAATAATAGCACTTTATTGATCTCACATTGGAGAAATGTATCTCTATATTTAACCCATCTTCTTTTGGGAGCAGTGGGCTGCCATCGTGGGGCGCCCAGCAAGCAATCGGGGGTAAAGGGTCTTGCTCAGAGACCCACAGTGGCAGTCTGTGGGAGTGGGTTTTGAACTTACAACCTCAGGATTCCAATCTCTATGACCTAACCACAAGGCTGCCACTTACCCTAATGGACTTTAAATTTGAGGTTTGAGACTTGGAAGATGGCTTGAGATTTACCCATCTTTACTTGAGACTTGACTCTGACTTGGTTTTCTGCTTGGAACTTCTCTGGCGCTTGTGACTTGGTCTTACCTCTGCAAGCAAATGAAAAAACTACGAAAACTGAAGCTGTGTTGAAAATAGTATGATTTATTTTTATCCTAAATATACCATCATCGCAACACTGATTACAAATTTCTTTTTTTGAAGTATACAAAACCAATGTTTACACCAGCCATAAGAGGATAGAGGGACTGAAGAGACTGGGTAAAAACTCTGAATCGCACAATGCAAAGGATTGATCCATTCTCAAGCAGAGCTCTCAGGAAGGAGAAGTTGAAACATATTTGTCTCTTTGGACATCAGCTAAAAAACTCAGCAGCATTTCCTCCTCTTTGCCTCTCCACAGACTCTACTTGGGATGACCTTTTATTCCTACTCACAGAATAATAGACTTTAGAAGAACCCTTGGATCCAGGGTATGGATGTATGCTCTGTGTATGCAGTGACGCTGTCCAAGCTAAAAAAATTAAGACCGACTCTCGCGAGACTTCTGAGCCTGTGGGTGCGGGTCGGTGCTCCTGCAATTGCAAGTGCGGTATTTCCCCTGCAGACCACCAGGGCGGCCGAGAAAACCTTTGTTTAACCTGAAATGACTCATTTAATCATCCAAAACGTTATGGAACACATTAATTAACTGAAAAATGTTGCATAGTGTGCCTTTAACTTTGAACCACTTGGTAAGTCCTGCTCCATGATTTTAATGCAATATTATATGAGATCAATATTACATCATCAGCACTTTATATTGATGCTCTCTTAAAGCCTCATGTTTTCTTTATTTTTGTTTCTTTGCTTTTGGTGCACAACCCTGCAAACAACATGCCCACACAATCCTTTTAAACATGCTAAAAAGTCTAGCTACTATGCTAATGTTAGAGCTCTGCTGAAGCAAAGGCCATGGCCAGCATATTTTCCTTCTTTAACATTTTATTTGTATCCTGTTAAGCTTTTAACTTATATTTATTTTTACTGATTAGTTTAGATAGATATTTTTAGCCCAGTTAAACTTTTTAGAGTAAAGTCTAAATATTTTGGCCATTTCTTGTATTTACAGGTGATATCTACAAGTGTAACTCCTTCTGGCCAGTAAGCGGCACAGTCGTCAACTTTAGCAAACATTTAACTTGCAGCTCCAGAAACAAAACGGAAAGAGACGAAACCATTTCGCAACTCTATTATGAAATCTTTATATATTTTGGAGACGTCAAACTTTATACTATTATTTAAAAACTTAACATTTTTTAACATGAGTAACACTAATGCTTTAATATCCAGCTCTGTAGGTTTTCTGTGGATGTATTATTTTGAAGTATTATTCACTTTGATAAAAGAAAAGGTTGCATGAAATAACTCCTCCATCCTTAGTTCTGTAATACCACAATTCATCTAGTAGATATTTATTAGGTCTGAAACAATGAATTAGAATAATTATGATTAATTATTGAAATAATTGTCAACTACTTTAAATTAATAGTTGACTGGAGTATAAAACTGAGTCTAAAACATGCCTTTAGCTGACAGAGACCCACTTAGAGCAGTAATAATGAAATTGTAAAAAAAATAAGTAAATATTTTGCAGGTAAGATAAATAAAAACGTTTTCTTTTGTCAATCTGTTCTTTCCAGAACTCCTAAAGTGGAAAAGTTTGAGTTTCACCTGGTTTAATTAAAAAAAACCTTCTTTAATTAACCTTT
The DNA here is from genome assembly GCF_000732505.1 of Cyprinodon variegatus. Taxonomy (NCBI): domain Eukaryota; kingdom Metazoa; phylum Chordata; class Actinopteri; order Cyprinodontiformes; family Cyprinodontidae; genus Cyprinodon; species Cyprinodon variegatus. Next base: position 143,480 of record NW_015151864.1, read on the forward strand.
TTATATCCGATTGTTAATTGAAAAAACAATCAACATATTAAATAGATTTGCAAAATAATTGCTAGTTTTATACACCATTAATTGACAGATCTATTGACTGTTTACTATTTGCTTATAATCAAGTAATGCAGCAACTTTTTGATATTGAATAATTGCCAAATTTGTTATTCATATTTAGTCACAGCCAAACCAAACCTAACGTCAAACAAAACCACCTTCTCAGTTTAATTGCTGCAGCTTAAACCTTAAAGTCTGACTCTGTGCTACGAATCACTAAAGAAACTTAATGGTGTTTGTCGGACTCCGGTAATGTGTGCCGACACAGTCGGGGGACGTAAAACGCTTCCGGTGAAAACGAGGATGATGCTTTTGTTCCTCAAGAGTTCTCATCAGCACTGCATAGAAAACAAATCACCATTCATTTAAGAAAAATGGCTAATGAGAGATTAAATATAAGAAAAACAGCTTTCACACAAGAGACAGCCTGCATCAGCAGATCTGTGTTTGATGCAGCTTCTTTTCTTCTAAATATTCACTGAAGAAAAAGGGGAAGTGGTTTTAAACATGGCTGACTTAAGATGAGCTAATGCACATGTAAAACTAAACTTGTTTGCAGTTAGCATAAGTTGGAAAATGGTTTATATTTTTGTCCCTGCGGACAGAAAAAGGAGAAAACAAGGAGGAAGATGATTGACACGACTCCCTGCTGGTTTCTGGGCTGAACTTATCTTTTTGTTTGTGTCTCCTTCCATCATTAAAATCCCATTACAGTCCTTTTAATGTAGATTTAATGAGAACAAGCCCAGTGGATTGTCCTTCTCATGCAGCACAAAGAAAACAAATTATCGACTGACAATGACAGTATGGAGACCTGGACATGCCAAAATAGATATAAATAAATAAATAAACTTGCTAAATTAGTTTTTTGTTAATTTGTAGTTATTGCAGTTGTTTCTGTTAAATGCATTATTACTCTAATATAATATTAATATTTTTTGTATTTTCATCATTTGATGCATTTTTACTAAAATACTTTTTTCTTCTTAATTCTCTAAGTACAGAATTACCAATAAAATTGTGAAGTTAAAATTGTGTGTTCAACTTGTCTTTCTTTTTAAGCAAGCAGCATATTTGTTGAAGGTCACAGGGGTGTAAGATGACCTTGCAGAAACTTAGCAGAGTTTCTAACAGGATAAACATCTGTGCAGAAGCTGGGAACGGTCAGTTTGAAATAGGTGTTGTTTAAACAGTAACAAGCAAGAGCCATTAGTGGTAAAACTATGACACACCCCAACAGGTCAGTTCTGTGTAAACTATTGTGTTGTGCAAAAGAGATTCTGTTAATGTTTTGTAACCTGCAAAATGCGAGCTATGAACTGCCGATTAGAGGTACCAATAATATAATCGGTCTCCCTTACTTTTCTAGGACTTCTTAAGGGCCATCAAATTTGGCAGACAAAGCTAAGCCAGAAACAGGTAGGATTGCGAATACCTGATCTTCTACTTAAAAAACTCTTGGCAGATGTCTTTTCACACTGATTTTTCACTGGGAGTCAGCGAGATGCTTCTGAATTAGAGCATTAGGTTGACAGAGGCACTCATGAAAGGCTTGCACATATTTGGTCACATTTTTTCTTAGAACCTTCATGGCGGCGCCTGGCAGCAGCGACCTTATGCGGCTCTCAACTTTGCACCATGTCTTTTCTTTTGCACCATGTTTTTTTCTCCCACACTATTTACGTTTGATCACTGCTGCAGTTTAAGAAATGGAAATAT
>NW_015151864.1:146582-153945 GCF_000732505.1 Cyprinodon variegatus
TATATATATATATATAGTCATCTACCAGAGGCCTGGGAGTTTGAGGGTTCTGTGCAGTATCTATGCTGTTCCTGTCTGATTTTATTATTTCCAGGGATATGATCTAACCAGCTGCTCTGGGGGCTGCCTCCGAGTGCCCCAATGACCATAGGCACAACTGATGCCTTAAACTTCCAGGTTTTCTCCAGCTCTTCTCTACGTAAGTCCCTGGTATTTCTCTAGTTTATCTTTTTCCCTGATGTTGCAGTCACTTGATATTGCTATGTTAACCACAACAGCTTTCCTCTTCTTTTTGTCCACCACCACGATGTCTGGTTGGTTTGCCATTACCATTCGGTCCATCTGTATCTGGAAGTCCCACATCTTGGCTCGGTCATTCTCTACCATCTTTGGAGGTGTTTCCCCCTTTGATCTTGGGGTTTCCAGTCCATATGCTGCACAGATGTTCCTGTATTCTATTCCAGCCACTTGGTTATGGCGCTCCATGTCACCTTTCCCTGCCAGCATCTTACACCCTGCAGTTATGTGCTGGATTGTCTCAGGGGCCACGTTGCACAGTCTGCACCTGGGGTCTATAATATATATATATATATATATATAAAAACCTTAGTTTTTTCAATTACCTCATCGGAGAAATAAATTTTCTCCGATGAGTAAATTTCTCCTCTGTGAGATCATTAGAGTCAATCAGTCAATCAATTTGTTTTAATCACAGCAGTATTTTATGTCAATCGTGTATTATCTGTTTTCAGTCTATTTGACAATTAGTTTAAATCATTTCAAAAGTAGGGCCTGCCAGTCAATCTGCAGCTTAGCATTGTTGTATCAACAGTAGCTTCCGTTCAGAAAGTGTGTCGAAACCTGTTCTCTGAGATCTCGGCAGCTCCTCAATGTTTTTCCTGTTTTGTAATTTCTGAAGAAAATTAGCACCAAGATGAGTTTGACCTCCCACAGCCGATATCCTGACCCAGTTCTGTGAAAGTTAGGGGAATGGGAGCGATAGCCGAAAATGAACATATCAGTCTGAGAGCAATCTATTTTCTCTTGGCAGGAAGGTTCAGGTGGGAAGAAATCAGGAAGCTGACAAACATAAGAGATGTAGGAACGGAGCAGGAAAATGTTATGTTTTTATTTTAGTCCAGCTGGAGGAGAAATGTGGTTAATTCAAACCCAGTCTGACATCAAAATGTCCTCTACAGGAGAAATAAAATATGTTGTTGTCATCCAGAGAGAACTGTAGCCTGAGCTACAGTGGGATGGTGTGAGGCAAATCAAATCAAATTCAGGTTGTTTATATAGCCCAAATACACAACACTTCAATACACAATTCAATCAGATCGTCCAGTCGGTTTGAAATGATCTATCTAAGGACTATGGACTAAGGAAAACTAGCTAACTGCACTGATTCATTGACTTTGCAAGATGTGCAGGAGGTGGCAGTAGATAATCGCTTCCATTTTGTCGTAGACACTACAGCAATCCCTCACATGAAGTCAGAAAAGGTAACTGTAATCTAACTCCATAGGTGGCTCTGTCTAGGGAAGTAACAGTTAAGCAAGCATGCGCTGAGATTGTTTTTATGTCAACAAAATCAAAAATAGCACATACAGTTAGTTAAAGTAAAAGTTAAACCTAGAGTTAAACCCAAGCCAAACTCTGTCATCGATCTTTGAAGGTATTGACGGCAACAGTGCAGTTGATATTTCTCTTCAGGATGGTTTCACAGCACAACAGGAAAAGATCAGATGAAGCTACTAACAAATACTCCAGAATGTGAGAATAGAGATAGAATGAAGCAGAATGATGAAAAAGGGGTCCCTATGTCCTCCAGCAGTCTAAGCCTATAGCAGCAGAACTATAGAGATAGCTCAGGATAACCTGAGCCACTCTAACTAGAAGCTTTATCAAAAAGGAAAGTTTTAAGCCTAGCCTTAAAAGTAGACAGGGTGTCTGCCTCACGGACTAAAACTGGTAGTTGGTTCCACAGGAGAGGAGCCAGATAACTAAAATATCTGCCTCCCATTCTACTTTTAGAAATTGTAGGAACCACTAAACAAGATTAAAGGACTAATCTTCAGAAGGTTTGGATGTCTTAAAACAGATGGAAATGTCTTGCAGACCAGATCTTCAAAGAAGGTGAAAACTTATTCGCATTTCCAATTCACCAAACAGCATTTGCACACCTTCTTTTTGTCTAATGCAGATTATGTTATAATGACCAAATGGTATAAATTAACGAGTGAAAGATATCCAATTATAAACATTGGCAAAGCAATTTTCTAAATCTGAACACCAGACCTGGCTGCAGTTCTTCCCTTTCTGAGTACTTGTGAAAGTCAGGTATAAACTGACATGCAACAAAAATCTGCAGGTATTTTTGCCAAAAAGAAGGCATTGGAAATTTGTTATACATGTTTAAGCCAGAATGATTTGACATTTAAATAAGCTTTCCCTACGACTTTTAAGTGTGTCCCTCCCTTCTAAATAAATCGACCCAAATTAGTGGATGATTTGTTAAGTATCTCCCTGATCCAATAAAGTATTTAATAAATATTTAATTTAAAGGTATTTAACTCATCTTGACCCAGATGTTTGCAAATTATCATAGAAGGTAAATAAAAATGAATAGTTCTGTAATGAGACGCTGTTTGAATAATTGGTTATTTAACTTAAAGGTTTTCAATAAATTATTTGACCTTTGGCATGGTTGTGATAAAGCCTGTATTTCTTTACATGGGGACACACATAAAACGTATTAAGACGTACATAAAAAAATAATAAATTAGAATGATGAAGCAGCTAACTTATTTTTTATAGAGAAACAAAGTAAATATGTATTGACAAAAGTGAACATTTATCAATTAAATCAGCCAAAGAAGTCAAGTTTTTATTAAAACAATCTGACATATTTTACATTTTCATCATATTTGTCAGAAAATAAGAGACTGCTGAGTGAGATGGGCTGGTTATGAGAACACAAGACTTGTGTTTGCAGCCAAAGCATGAGCACAAACCATGACGAATGATGGAAGAGCAGAAGAAATGTTTATCATCCTAGATCATCTCTTCACTGCCCACCGAGCAAATGTTGCTTTTTCCCGTCAGGATTCCTAGAAGAACCAATCACTTTTTTTTAAGTCCTTCATAAATTCATTCCAGCTCACATCTGAGGTCCAGCTGCCCTGCAGAGAGCAGTCTTACTGCAGTTTCAGCCCTCCTGTGCTTCTCTTCTCCATCAGTCTGCTCTGTAAATCACATTACTCTCTAAAAGGCAGCCTGGACGAGCACCCAGAGCACCATGGACCATTACCTGCTCCACTTTAAGAAGATCTGCTCCGTAATAACCACCCATTACTGGGAATTAACTTGCTGTAATGTCCGTGGAGATTATCGACCTTTCCACCGCCTCAGGTTCAAATCCAGCCTGTAGAAAAGTGGCGAGGAAGCCGACGTGCGCTCCATGTTTCTGTCAGTAGAGTCAGAAACAGATCAGGTTTTATAGTTTGGCTGTAACTTGGTGCCATTATTTCACCAAGCTTCAAATTGCTTCACACAAAAACAAGCACATAAAACACCTGAGGATAGCTTGAAGGTAAGCTGTTTCATGATGCAGGAGTGGGAGGAAAAAACTAGAAGCATCTTAAATATTCATGATCACCCTCCTATAAAAAAAAAAATAATTTTTACCATCTGTCTATATATAGTCGGCATGTTTTAAACTATATATATATATAGTTATATATATAGGAATGGGGAGCTTCTACTGGATCTGTCTGCTATGGTCACCTTAACAGAGAAGCTGTGAAAGAAACATCATCTTAACATGGTCTGAAAGATCTGCTGGGTTCAGTTATGATGTTATTGTTGGGCTCAGAACAGAGTGGGGACATTTATCAAGCTGTTCTTGGTAAGCTTTTCTGCATCTGTGCACATTATCCTTTCATTGCATGCTCTGTGCTTGGCTGTGTCCTAGATCCATTACAGGTGGTGGGAAAAAGAAAGGCTTTATCTAAACTGAAAGGGTCTCAAACTGGTTCCAGAAAGGGTTGTGTGGCTGCAGCTTTTCTTTCCAACCAAGCAATAGCGCACCAGACTCCATCCATCTCATCAAGTCATCATGTTCAGATTGCACTCAGCTGATGAGATGACTGGAGTCTGATGTGCGATTGCTTAGTTTGAAAGAAAACCTGCATCCACACGACCCTTTCTGGAACCGGTTTTAGACCCCTGACTAAAGTAACACCATCGTTGAACAAAGTCTCTGACTGCCTCTAATGTATGAGGCTGTTGCTGAATTCAAAAGATCTTTCAATGACAGACTGCTGGATACTAAATGCACAAATGAGCGTTATCACAGATCCTTCCTACCAGCAGTTGTGAGACTTTAAAACGATTCCAATAAACTCAATAAGTGTTTAAATACATGCTGCCATTAGTTTTTTCATTGACATTAAATTAACCTGCACAGAATTTTTCTTCACTATTTTGGCCTTACTGTGCAATATTATATTGTTTACTTTGTTTTTTGATATATTTTTGCAGCTTTTAATTTAAATGCTCACCACTTTGCAGCTCTTGCACTAAAATGTCCCCATTGTTGAACATTTAAGAGGATTTCTATTCTGTTGTCTGTTCTGACAAACAGCGATGTGCACCCTCATGGTTCCTCTAACTCTATAGTTAAGTGAGTGTATTGATCTATTCTAGATTGCATTTGGACAAATGAAACTCTGTATTTTGGGTTGGATCAGTCTCCTCTCATCTTCTCTATTTGGTCTAAAAAGCAGCTGCTTGTCTGATGACAGGTATAAGAAAAAAAATAATCCCATGTCTGCCTCTCTACGCCAGCTTGCTGTTGCTTGAAAGAACCAGTTGAAATTCCTTTTTTAATCCTTGAACAACCTGAGCTTCTATTAAGGCTTCATGAGGCGCGGTCTGCGATGTTATCTCACATGGTCTAAAATGAAATCTGCAGCTGGCTGAGCCTTGTCTGACTCTGGATTAAATACTGTAGGTCAGAATATTTGATCTGCAGATTGGGATTAAATGTCAAACTTAATGGACTAGATTTTTTCACAAGTGGGTCTAATTATTTTATTTGAACAGCCTAATTTAATCCCTGTGATATTCTTTAGTGATTTTAATTTTGTTTGTGAAGCACTTTAAACACTGTGAATTGTTGGAAATGTGCTTTTAAAATAAACTTGACCTTTACTTTTACTCAGACTGTATGTATAACATGAAACAACATCAATGTATGTGTAGGAAGGAAAATTATATTTTTTTTCTGATCACTGTAGGCCTACCTGTTTAAAGCAGCTGCTCATTTCTGCAAACATATACAGTCAGTACAGACTCAATCAATAAAGTTTATTTTATTTTTAATTAATGTACACTCGGAACCCCATGGCATGGCATTATGATTACAAAAGGATCTTGTTTATATGTTTGCTGTGTCTCCTACCTATGCTGAGTTCAAATTCATGGGCTGCATCCCCCGAAGGCCAAAGGTCATAGCACGGTGCCAAGGCCGCTGGATTGGTTCAATCCTCTTTATGAGGACGACAAATGCTCTCTTCTTTTTACCCGTCCGGTCTGGTGTATCCTCCGTAGTCTTAGGAATCCCAGGATTCACTTAGAGTCCAAGCAAGCCAGCTTCTCTGTGTTTGGAGGAAAAAGGGAAATGGTGCCAAACAGTGGTGAAGATTGGAAGTGCAGTTCAATATTATCCCAGTGTGTGGATAGTTCCATCTGAAATCAATGAAAATAAAGACAAAACCTGCATATTTCTCCTCCTATATCCAATCTTCTTTTCTTATCTAAAATTCTTAAGAAAGTAGTTGCCAAACACGTGTGTGACCACTTGCACTATAATGACCTTTTTTCAGTCTGGCTTTAGAGCTCATCATAGAAATAACAATTACTATTTCAGAATCATGTATCATTTTTTCTTCCTCTTCCATCTGATGTAGCTCTTTGTGTCGTAAAACACATAAAATATTTTTTCTTAAATGGGACGAAATGTGGCTTTGTATCTTTGTAAGGTGATATATGTATTCTTCCACGTAAAGCAGAAGCTGCAGCATTATAAGTTGCATGTTTTTTAGAATAAGATAATCTTTAAATAATTTAGTTTAGCTCAGGGATCTCCAACTTCAGCCCCCAAAAGCTGCTCTCCTGCAGTTTTTTTTTATGCGTTCCTTCTTCAACACACCTGATTCCAATGGTTCAATTTCCTCATCAGTATTCTGCCATGCAGCTCTGCAGACGTCTGGTAACAAACATTCATTTGATTCAGGTGCTGGAGAAGAGATACATCTAATAGCCGCAGGATATGGCTCTGCAGGACTGGACCTTGGCACCGCTGCTTTAGTTGTTTTATTGTCTGAGGAAAAGTAGAGATGCAACTCAGGGGGGTTACTTTCAACTTCAGGGATTGTTTTAATGTGAAATAACTCACCACCAGTGTTTTCTTATAAATGTTATAAGATGATTTCTATCTATATGTTTTGCAGAAACTAATGCAAACCAGTGTTGTTTTGTTCTTTTTGTTCCTGGACTAAGCTGCATAACAATTTAACTTTTAGAAAGATTAGTCTTTGTTAGGCCAACTTTGAAGTAATCTCTTACATGGTATTACTGTGTCTGAAAAGAACTGGTTCATAAATGTTCTCTGCAACATAATATGACTTTTCTGCTGGTTTGTGGGTGTGCTGTAAAATTGAGGCGAAGTTCAGGAAGACAGCTGAGGACGGGAGGACTCTTTAGGGTTGACAGAAGCAGCTGGGGAAAGTGACTCTGCAGCGAGCAGAGCGGACTCTTTAAAAAAACAAATAAATCTGACTGCATAATTAAGGAACAGCAGGTTGTTGCAAAGTCAGTCCAAGTTTCCTGGGTTAGCAAAGGAGCTTTGGAAAGTTTAACAAATGCAGAGTTTGACTCAGTGGAGCAAGGTGTTGAGATGAGCCGCCTTTTAAAATGGAATTGGCTCAGAATTAGATGTTTGAACTATAACTTCCTTCAGATGTTTTTCTCTTTCCATCTTGGTAACTTCTGGCTGTGCTCAGCTGAGATACCGTCCTGTTGGAGAGCATCAGCTGAGCTGCTACTCACAATTTCATGTTTTGCTCTGTAGATGAAGGCACCTCTTTCATTGGTTGAGTCTGTCTTTCTCCCAGATGTAACTGTTGGCAGAGTGACCAACAAGATGTGCTCCTTTTCGCCAAAAAGACTTCAAAACTGCCAGTTTTTGTCAATTAATATTTTTTCTGAAAAGGGACATTTTTAAACAGAACCTTAACAAATAAATGTTTATCTATCTATCTATCTATCTATCTATCTATCTATCTATCTATCTATCTAT
>NW_015151864.1:156449-164296 GCF_000732505.1 Cyprinodon variegatus
AGGCAAGGGCTCAAACATGTACGGCTGGAAGCCTTCTACACCAAACCAAGCTTCTGCCGCCCTGGCGTCCTCTTCCACAACATCTTCGAAAATGGATGACGGAGGAGACTCATCCGTGACTTTCAACACTAAACTCTCCTCCTCTTGCATGTTTCCGCTGTCCATAGCGTTCCTTGACAGCGTCGTTGCTAAGTCACCAACTTAGAGCTACTTGCTCCCAGTGTAATTTACCATGGGGAACCTGCTAGCACTAAGTTGCTAACTCGTTGGCAAGATGCTTCAGAGAAACCGACCACAACCAAAGTTGCTTGCGAACCTTAAGCCACAACAATCCCCTTGATAATCGACCATTCACGTTCACTTTATTCACTAGTGTAAAGTCGATCACCACTCAGGAGATTTGGGAACCACATTACAGCAAAACTATTCTGTATAGATAAGCTTACATCCAAAATCCAGATAAAACAAAAAAACTTGCAGGATAACAAACAATAAACAGCACAAATCCACACGTCCAGTCATCAAAAATGACTACATAAAAGTCCAGTTGTCCTGCAGAGTAAGGAAGCGCAGACAGTCTATCGAAAAATCTTCCAGGTAAATTTCACAAAATGAAATATCTTGTCATCTGGTCATCATGTCTATGAGCTTCTCAGGTAAAATACTACATATTTTGCTCAGTAGCAGCTCTTTTGGACTTACCCTGGGTTTTTCCTACTATATAACTGAAGTTTGCATGAGGAAGTGTTGGAGATGGTATTCATTTCTGGCACAACCTGTTTAAGTCAGAGCTCAAATACCTTTCTAACATCATCTACACTTGGTCCATTGTCCTTTAGTCTCAGACACTGAATACTGTAATGTGGACAAGGCAGTTTTGATTCTCTTTAGACATTGACTTGTTTTGCCATTCTCTGGCAAACTGACTCTCACTTTTGCAGCAACAGCAGCAGTTTTGCCATTTTCCCCCCGGTATCTTTTGATAGTCTGCACTTTCTGTCGTCATGTCTAATCTGATGGCTGTAAAATGTGCTCCTGCCCAGCCACTGCCTGTCATGAAGCACGGAAAGATGGAGCCAGTATTCAAGGAGAGACAGTCAGTAGGAAAGTTCAAAACCGTATCCAAAGGATACAGGATCAGGGGCAGACAGGCAGGCTCAGTGGAAGAGGGTAGCCGAGACAGGACGTGGAACCGGAACTTGATGCAGGACTTTAAACTGGTCTCCTCCCTGGAGCCAGGCTTACTGGATAAAACCTGAACCTCCCCACATATAGAGCCAAAAACCCAGAGGACTCCGCGGGGAGGAACAGTGGACGATCAGGAGACGAGACAAACACTAAAACCCTCTTTCCACTGGCTACCAGGACCCAGACTAACAGAAAGACAAGTAATGATCTGGCCCTGAATGCTCAGGCTGAACTGAATATAGTGGAAACAGGTGAGAGGAATAAATTATAATTGAGGCAGGGAGGGAAAACGACAGGTGAAAGGAATTACTAAATTAAGGAGGAGCAAACAGGCCAGATCATGACACTGTCATGGCGTATCTCCTTATCTGCATGTTATTTATAAGGGTTTTGAAATGTTCATGTTTGAGCTGAACTCAGAGTTGATTAGATTCCAGGTTTAGTTAATATCACCTGTTCCGTAACTGAAAAAGTCAGAGTAAGGAAGAGCTATTCAGAGTATTTGGTCTCTACTCTGGGCGAGTCGCCCACACTTTCTGAAATGTGCCTCTTTCCTGCCATTGCCATGGTGTATCACATTATCTGCATTTTATTCATTATTGCTTTTTGTACGTTGATTATGTTAAGATGGTTTAATGTTTAAAGCAAACAGTGTGCAGAATTTTATTTTTTATTTTTGTGCCCATTGTTCTCTAACAGAAATCCCAGTCGGCTAACAGAGATATTGGTGCTCGCTCAGTTCTTTTTACCTGGCTAAACTTTGGGAAATGTGTCTCTCTGTAGTTCAACAGCGCCGTTGTAATGCAGCATTAATCACAGAGCTTCAGACCAATTTCACCAAATCAAAGACCACATCAGATTCCAGTTAAAGCTGGTAAATATGTGCCATCTGCATTTTTATTTGGAGCGACTCTATGAAACCAGAAAACAGACTTAAAGTGAAACATGTACACACTGCAGTTTGTGGGAGCTCTAATTAGTCTGCATAATTACATAATCTGCTGTATCAAAGGCTTTGTAGAGATCAATGAAGGAAGCTGGGAGGCTTTCAGACGCCCTGAAAACGTTTTTTGCTCTTTGCCAAATTTCAGTTTAACAATTCAGAGAGGAAAGCTGGTGGCTCAGAGAAGATTGACCTGTTGACTGTTTCTGTCATCATGCAACCTTTTGCGGCAAGGACAGGAGACTTCATATGAGACAAACAAACAGCATGAGAGAGGAAAGCAGCATGAGGACGGCGCCTACACCGCCCACCAGCGGACTGTAGAGCGCTGGCAGCTACAGGCATCCGCTGCTGACCAACACTCAGCCCCTGAAGGAAGATCAAACCCAGAAGGACACTTTGTGTTCCCGAGCTACACAGTCGGCATCGCTGAGCCTGAAAACAAGAAGTAGTTTTTACAATCTTAAACTAGACAGGCAACAATCGTGTGGGAGGAGATGACTGCTGAGACTGTGAGGGGGAAAAAGTATAGAGAACAAACTGTTGGATAGAAGAACAGATGGTAGTTTATCTCTCTTCTCAAAATGGCTTCACATTACCACCAAATTTAATCTAATCTCCACAGAAGTGCGACAGATCCATTTGGATACGGTGCAGAGGAGAGCTGAGGGGCAGGATGGGTGTGTTAGATCGCTGCCAAGGAGGAGGATGCTCCATTAATCTCCTCCTCTGGCAGCCCTAAACATCAGATCGGAGCTGGCCATCAGTCTCTGCAGCTGAAGATGATGGTGAGGAAGAGGAGGACTCCAGGGAAAATGACAGCCTCATCACTGTCCAGCATATCTGAGGATTTAGGAAAAAGCTAAACCATAAACACAAGAGTCTTGTGTGACACTTTTTTGTCAGAGAGAAAAAGCAAATCAGATTTATAGAGTTTAAAGGTTGATGGTTGGGGAAAAAATTTTATGATTTTAAACTGAAATGTGTCTGCAGCTACTGAGGGCTTTAACAGCTCAGATCAGTGGCCTGATAAATAAAACACAGAGCTCAAGAAGAAATTTCTATACATAAAAACCCTATGAAAAAAATGATTAAACCCTTAAAATAATTTTATAAGTAACACCTTTCTGATATGCATTAAGTGTGCAGGATATGCATAAGGAAAGGACGTGGATTCTGGTTCTCATTAGATTCCCTCCAGACTCTTGGACCTTAATTTTTAAAATAAGGAACAAACTTAACCTTCATCGAGAAGGAAGACTTTGGACCACAGGGTAACAGTCTGGTTCATTCTCTCATTACCTCAGGCAAGAGAGCCATGAGTAAGACTCATCGGTTCCTAATGACTTTATGCTCCAGCCTCTGTTTAGTCCTTAGAAGCTACTCCTCCATCCAATTATTGTAACAGCTTATTCCCTAGTGAGGCCGCACAGGGGACTGGAGCCTATCCCAGAAGTCCATAGGGTGAGAGGCGGGGTACACCCTGGACGGTCCACCAGTCCATTGCAGAGACTGCACCCTGCCGCCTTCATGGAAGCTACCAAGAAATCTTATTTCAGTTTTCTTAATATACTGTATATACCTAGATATACTGTATATATATTGTTTATTCTTAATGCACCTTTTTCCTCCTTGTTTGCACCTTCTTTAATCACTATGCCAATATGTGACCAGTGAATTTCTCCGCTGTGGGATCAATAAAGCTCATCTAATCTAATCTAATCTGATTTATCAACAATCATCAAATGGCTGCCGCTGTCTCTCTTGCTGGGGCTCTTTGACCTCCACAAATGTTTTCCTTCCAACCAACTTTCTGTGAATAGGCTTGGATATAACATTATAAAGAACCTCTCCATAAATAATCCACTGTGGCTTCCCCTTCTTGCTAATGGGGTAAGTGATATGTCAATAATAGGACAGATGAAACAGAAAAGTCTGAACCTTAACCTGATTGAAAGTGAAATTCAGAGACCTTTTCAGAAAAAAAATTATTGAAGCAAAGCTGCAAAGAAACTCCTCCAAAACAAAGTTACATAAAACAATATTGCTGTCAGAGTCGGTTCTATTAGAAGTCAGATTGCAGGTGTATTTAGCTAATCCCATGACATAAAATAAACACTACGGCGGAACCGACTGACTGATCATGATCATGATGATGACCAGCTTCATTGTTCATTTCATTCACCTGTCTAGCCCCATTCAGTTTCTCATTGGCTCTCTCCCTGACACTGTTCTGGGTTTCCCTTCGGATCTCTGATCTCCTGGTTCTGAATCCTGAGCAAGTCCTCGACACAGGCTTTGGCTTCACCCTCTGGATTGTCTTGCCTTCCTTTGTTTGCCCGGATCTCATCTCCTGCTTGTCTTCTTTCCTCTGGTACTTCAGCGTCTGGGATTCTCTGAGAGGCGCTCAACGCGTCTTGACTGAACTATAAAACCAGGTTAATGACTCACACGTTCATTATCATCCTCCATCAGATTAACATGGTCACTTACCTTATTTTTTCCTCCTGCAGAGGTTACTGCTCTAGACATCCTTGCTAAATCCTTTTTTGAAATATCTGACTGTCTGCCTTGAATACAGGGTTCTATATTCTGAGCCTTGACATAACTATTATATCTTAAATGTGGTTTCAAAACTTTAAGATCTTATTTAGATCTTTTTTACTGTTTGCCATCAAAATTAGAGATAAAAATCCTTCCTTTAAAGTTAAATTAAAGAAGTTTGTTACAAAAACAAATGGTGTTATATTCAGGCTTTCATCCTGCTTTGAAGATGAAGGATGTAAAACGTGTCACTCTCAGGGAGAACGGCGGCTCTGCAGGAGGAAATCTAATGCTTCGACTTAAGTTTTGTTGTTTGAATTACAGCGGCGATAATTAAAAATCTGAGCTGGAGGGGAAGCACAGATTGATTGGAGCAAACAAAGTTACTGGTACAGGCAATCAAATTCATTAGCTGTGTTTGCAGCTTAATGCTGAGGCGATATATATTCTTACAAACCTAGATGATTTGATATCAGAGTCCAGTTTGCTGAGGGCTTTTCTCAGCATGTGGAAACAACCCAATGTTTATCTCAGTTTTAAAGCGACAGAGCTTTAAACAACCTGTTCACTGCAGATAAAATTTGATGTCATGATTTACAAAAGCAGTAACCCTGATGCAACAAATAGTTTAATGCTGCACTGATCCAAAGCATCTGATTTATTCTGCAATGTTAATCAAATTACGGCAAACAAATAAAGCTCTTATCTGGAACTAAAATGAGACAGAAAACTTTCCAACACTTCTTCTCTTCATTGACGGCTGTGGCCTTTGTGTCTCTGATCTCTGAAGGTCCTGCTGTGGTGTTTTAATCAGTTCAGGGTCTAAACCTAAGGTTTTGCAGTAGGTGAAAAGTAAAGGTTTATATTGAAGAGTTCAGGTCCTTCAGGCCGCAGCTGGCAGTCTGTAGGAGGTCCACAGGGTCCTTACTTCTTTAGCTTCAAACAGCCCCTATTGCTCAGTCTTTATGAAAATATCATGCACTTCAGCATTTAACCAGCTAACAGGCTAGTTGAGCATTGGGTTAAATTTTCTGGGATGTACATTTCCAGAAAGACTGTCTTTAGAAAGATTGACTCAAGACTTAAATAGTTCTTATTACTGTTGCTAGGTTGATGCATAGAATCCGTTGTTTCTCTAGGCAGTATTGTTTGTTCAAAGAGGGGACATTAAAATGAGCAAATTGCCTTGATCAAACACCTTAGTTGGGAGGGAAACTTCAGCTTCTGCTCATCACACCATACCATCTGTTACTTGAAGCTAACAGCTAAATTTAGATTGGAATACCTTCAAGCTAAAGCCATTCAGCTAAAAGTAGCCTGCTAACTTTGTGTGAAAAGGGCTATTTTCAAAGCAACATGGAGCTCTGTGGAGCTCTCAGGTGGTGGAAAGACAAGGGGCAGCTGCTGTAATGAAGTGGAGGTGGATGGAGGAGGGAGGGGATGGATGAGTGGGGGTCGAGGAGGTCCTTCAGGGATTCTGGAGCATTGCCACAGATTTACTGGTAGGTGTTAAGAGCAATTTTGTAATGGATTCTGTAGGTAAGGACGAGCCAGTGAAGCTCATGCACGAATAAAGTGATGTGAACTCTGTGAACTTTGATGGGGAATCTGGAAGCACAGTTCTGGGGAAAAATGTCACGGAAAACAAGGTTGAAGGAGACAAAGGCATGGAGCAGATTATTAGTTTTGGTGAGGATGACAGAGGAGAGTTTTGAGATGTTCTTGAAGTAAAAGAAGCAAGTACAATAAACTGATTTTCCTAGGATTAAAAAAAATCCCAATCTGACTGTATGATCTGGTTGAATTGCCTCTGTAAAGTGCCATGAGATGACACCTGTTGGGAATTGGCACTATATAAACAAACTGAATTGAAAGTAATTTAAGTCTCAAACAGAAAATTGATGCTATCATGAAATTAATAGCGAGGGTCTGGTGTTGCTTTCGTCTTTGTCAAAAGAGGAATGACTTTACTGGAAAGAGATGGAAGACGGTTGAACCTGATGAGCATTGACTATTGTGCTTCAGCATCAGCTTGTTTCATTGGGGAAAGTTCTAAATCATCCACAAGAAAAGAGCAGCTGAAAATGTTTTGAATTTAATGATCACAGACAAAAAGGATATGTCACAGTATGAGGTGGTTATGAACAAAGTAGTGGGTTCTTAGCGTGTGTCAAGTGAAATGACTAAGTGTTACAAAAGTAAGAGTTAAAATTGTGCAGTGATCAGCATGCTGGAACTAGCAAGGAACTGCTGGTCTCAATTCCCTGGTCGAGTATGCTATAAATTCTGCTCCCTCTAGCACAACTGGGCGAATTTCATGTGTTTGATTTTCAGCCACTGTTGTTTACCATTCAAGAGAAGGAGTCCAAGGTTTCCTCATCCAGTCTTTCTGCTCTCAGTTGCCAGCAATCCTGGAGAAGGGCCAGAAAGGCCATTTCTAATAACTTGGTTATCAAAGCTGCTACCGCCAGAGGGTTCTGGCCCCCACTTACCAGGTGGGTCAAGTTTAGCTTTCCAACAGAGATCTGCCCCTTAAGTTGGACAGTAGAAAGCTGGCCGCCTGTTTTATCGGGCTGTGTCCTATTTGTAATGTGGGGAACCCGGTGGCCATCCGCCTCCACCTCTCTCGTTTATTGAGTGTACACCCCACATTCCATGAGTCTCAGGTCAAACCTGTTGTAACCTCTAGGTTTGTGCCCACCTCTCGATCACCTCCATCCACCTGATTCATCGATGGAGACCTTGCCTACACAGTCAGCCGTCTCCTGAGTTCTAGAAGGAGAGGCAGAGGGCTACAATATTTGGTTGAATGGGAGGGTTATGGGCCAGAGGAGAGGTCCTTGGTTCCGGCCGGTTCATCCTGGATAAGGACCTGAATAGTTCCTTCCATAGGGATCACCCTGATCAGCAGGTTGGCGTATCTGGAATCCACCCTTGAGGCAGGGTTCTGTCACAGTTTGGGGGCTGATGGCTGGCTTAATCGTTTATTCTTTTCACCTGTCTTATTGGCCTAGTTGTTCAGTACCGTTCATCTTGTCAACCTGTTTCCTTCTGCTATTTATGCTGCCTGTTTGCCTGTCATCTGCGCCGGATTATTCTAGCTGTTGGTGAGAGTAACTTTAGCATTTGTATATTATTCTGATTGTTTGATCATGACCTGTTTCTGTTCTTG